>NW_006436286.1:3030626-3048053 GCF_000325575.1 Pteropus alecto | reverse complement strand
ATATATACATATTCGGGGGAGGGGTGGGGAAGGGGGAGAGGGTCATGTAAACCTAAACCGCCATCACGTTACCCCGGATGAGCCTGACGCTAACGAAGGTAATAAATAACTCCGAGGGGTCACGTGACGGCATGGGGGCAGCGAGAAGGCAGCGGGCGCAGCTTCGCTCTGACGTGCTCGTCTGTGTGTGTTTGGCAGAGTTCAGGCCGGCCCCAGGCTTCTGCACCTGCCAGACAAGGAAGCTGACGATGCTCGAAAAGAAACTTTAAAGAAGGAAAAAAATTCAAGCAGAGCTCCACACCACAGTTTTCTTTCAAGTCTGCTGGCCGGCGGGCACAGGTTTCCGACCACCAGGAACAGAAACTTTGGCTCCGAGGCAAATGAAAAAGGAAGAGGGAAAAAAAAAAAAAAGTATTTCCACTTACAACATGAAAATACAGAAAATTCATCAAAGAAAGAAAACTTTCAAAGTCTACTTCCAGCGAAACTGAGGTAGCACTGCTTTCTCTGCATTCGAAGCTTAAGTGGTTGTTAGGACAACGTCCTAGAAAACTGCTCACTTGACTGACGGGTGCAGCTCGTCGATGGATAAACTCGACATGCAATGCAATGGGTGAAAGAAGGCGTGAGCGAGAAGTGAGGACCGTGAGGGCTTCGGACGCACCAGCGTGAAAGGGGGCTGTCGCCAGGCGACGCGCACTGCCGGCGGCCTCGGCTCCCCAGCATCTTCCGCCCGCCTGGGAGTCAATGCCACGTGGCGGACGGTGACCACTGCTCGCCGACTCTGCAAATCTTTAAAAAGAATTATCGCAACCTAAATTCAACCATGTAAACAGCACCACACGCAGTGCACGCCCGCCCTGAAAACACTACGCGACACTGGGACCCGGCGCCGCAGCATCGCGATGGGGGCCCAACCTCGCAGCCCCGCCCCCGCCCCGCTCCGCCCTCCCCCACCGAAACGAAACTCTAACGTGTGCAAGAAGTGGCAGGCTTATTCTATCTGGAGGCTTCAGAAGAAAGATACACAACATGTAACCAGGTTCAACTATTCGGGGGGATCCCCCCGCCAAAAAAAGAAATAACCAAAATAACCGAAAAGTGAAGAAAGTGCCTAAAACATGATACAGCATTTTAGAGCCCTTTCAGATACAAGGCAGAGAAAGGTGTAAAGTAGAAAATATCCGGATCTTCAGTAATTTCCATAAAGGTCCGATCCTCGCCGGCCGGTGCCGCTAGGTCTGCTGCTCGGGGCACAAGCCCTCGGGCCCTGAGCTGAGCGCGCCCCGCCCCCCGCCGGCCCCGAGGTCCCGGCTCCTCCGCTCCATCTCCCACTCCACAAAGGTGTCGAAGAGGCTGGGCCAGGCCTCGTCCTCGCTGTAGTTGCTGAGGTCGGGGCCGATCACCTGAGTGAAGTTAAGGAACATGTTCCACGTGTCCCGGGAGATGCCCTTGACCCCCGAGGGGTTCTCTGTCAGGAAGTTTAGCCACTGGTCCAACACCGGAGGATTGTTCTGGGTGAAGACTAGTTTCCACAGGGCGATGGCTATTTCCCGATGCAGTGACCGCTGCCCCTCTTCAGAGTCCAGGCCGAACTGAAATGTAAACCGGTAGAGATCCTTGAATTTGTCCTCTTGTTTGGCTTCTGTTAAGAGGCTGGGGAACCGTGCGCAGATCCCGTCAATGCTGTCTGCGCTTATTGCTTTGCAGCCATCAAAAAACTCCTTCCTGCAACAGGAAGGAGGGGCACAGTCAGTCACCGAACGCGAGCAGCACTTCCTGGGGGGCAGGACGGCGCGGCGGCGGGCAGGCAGCTCTGGGGCGCAGCTCCTCCGCTAAGGAGCCCTGTCCTCCCCCCGTCCACGGTGTGCCCACCTCCCCGCCGCAGGGTCGTGCTGCGGCCTGTGTGCCGGCTGCTCCTAACAGGGCCTGGCACGCGGCGGGCAGCTGGCAGTGGCTTGTGCGCCCTTCCTCCGTCTTCCCGAAGCCAGCCCCGCCTCTCCGCGCCACTCAGCTGAGCTGCGGGCTCTCCTCTGGGACAGGGGCTCTTCCTGCTTCCTTCTCGTTCTCTATGGGGTGTCTGTTTTTGGAATGTTTTTTGGTGACTGCCAAGGGAGACGTCTGGAGCAGGAAGGTTCTGGATGGACCTGGGTACCTGCCACCAGGGATCAGAGTTCTGTGGCTGAAGAGCAGACGTCGTGTCTGCCGGCCACACGGTCTCACCCTGATCGCCTCAGAGGCGGCTGTATCCGCTGACCACACCGGGCACGTGAGGCCTGCCAGGACCCCAGCCGGGGGCCGCGTCTCAGTCCCTCCCTCATCACCCAGCACTCTGCACGGCACACCGTGGGGTGACCTGCCACGCCCCCCACAGACCACCTCTCCAGGGACGCACGGCCACGACGACGCACTGTCCCTATCGGCACACGTGCCTGAGGGCAAGGTGTGAAGGGCCCGCAGGGGCACCTGGCCTCACGCGGTGACGGAGGCATGCCCGGGGCAGTCACAGCACCTGCCACGTGACGGGTGCGGCGGAGGCAGGTGAGTGGCAGGCAATGGGGCCGGGCAGCAGCCTGGCGACGGGGCCCAGCGCGGGCCGTTCCCCGCTCAGCGCGGGCGAAGACGGTGGCGCCCGGGGGTTCGGCCTGCGCAGCTTTACAGACACGGGTCGGCGAACGAGGAAGAGACTTACCCGAGCCCCGAGGGGCCGCCCCGGGCCCGCCCCAGCGGCGCTGCCCGGCAGGCGTCGGGACTGACCTGGTGAACTTGCACATGGTGGCGGCCTGGAACTTCCAGGCCAGGAGCAGCACCCGGAACTCCGTGGGGTCGACGCACAGGTCGCCGCAGAAGCGCTCCATGCCCTCCTCCAGGATGGCGTCCTCACGCTCGTCCCGGTACCGCCCGAACAGCTCCTCCAGCCTCTGCGAGGAGGACTCCTCGGCGCCGGGCCTGGGCTCGCGCCCCGCGTCGCCCGAAGACGTGGGCAGCTGGCAGGCGTCGGTGGCGGCCTCTGCCTTCTTGGTCCCGTTGACGAGGATGTCCCCACCTGGCTTGCCACAGGCTGGCAGCTGTTCCTCACGGTGGCCGGCACCTCGCCTGCTGTGTGACTTGCTGCTGGGGTCGCGGTCTCCATTCTTGCTGCCCAGGGTCGATGAGGGATTCTTGCACTTGGTGACACACTGGCCCATGGTGCTGGTGGCCTGGCCTCTAGAGTGGCCCCCTCTGGACCGGATGCCCTCGCTGCCACTGGCCCTTGAACCTCAACATGCCATCAGCCAGAGGAGCAAGCCGACCTGGAAAGAAATGAGAGAGCAGTCACCACTGGACAGGGAGATGAGGTACGCAGTGCCGCTCTAGGGACCAGCCGGCACTCAGCGGCACCCCATAAACCAGGAGCGACACCCCGAGTTCATTGCCACCTCCCTCGTGAGCGAGCTCTGTATGTTCACTTTGGCAATGCAGTGGCCAGAGCACATATGGAGAACCAGTAAGGAAAATTCCTAAAGTTCTTAAGGTAACATCGGTTCCAGAGGCTGATTCATATGCAGAACGCATCAAGGAGGACTAGAGTTTTGCCAGAAATATTCCAGAGGAAACCTGTCTGGCCAACTTGCCATCCCATAAGTTCCTTGACCTGAGTGAAGCCAGAAGGTACAAATAAAAGGTTCATTCTCTAGGCTCTGAAGTCAAAATTCTCCGATTTTCTTAAGCAGAACGAGTAGGGAGAAGGGGTGGCCACGGCCAAGACAGCTAGTTTCCCAGCGGCCCGTAGACGGGGAACGGGGTCCCAGCCAGGACTACAAGCAGAGTCCCAGCCGAAGGGCCACGTCAAACTTGTCTCCAACCTCTTCAAATTCCTTTCTGGGACTCTCCTCTGCAGGCCGTGAAATGTCCTTTCTCCCCCCACGGGAGCCGTCCACCAAGCCCCTGGTCCACCCCAAGGCTCCTGGTGCCCGAACGGCTCGCATTAGGTCCTCTGCGAGGCAGTGTGGAGAATGCAGGCCAAGTTCACCCTGGAGGTGATCTCCGATAGGCCTGCAGGCTCGGTCCTCCGGATTGGTCTCCACCTTCAGAAAAGTCCTGATTTACCCGAACACAACCTCTAAATGTAGGACAATCGCCACATGAAAAAGAAAAGTCTGCACCGATACGTAGCAAACGCATCATGGTGGTTTTAGTACTTATGTAATTAAAACGTGCCTTTTAAAGAATTGCTAGAACTTCCTGGGCCAGGGGTGAAGTGACTTCTCTGAAAACCCTGTCTGCTCAGGACTCAAACTTACATCCAACCAGTCCACTAGAATATCCGTTTACAATTCATCACAGGTGGTCCCCAACTTACACTTTTTCAGCCTCACGATGATGCAGAAGTGATACACATAATAAACTGAGACAGACTCTAATAAAATGGGCTCTGTGTTAGAGGATTTCGTAGGCTAATGTAAGTGTTCTGAGCACATTTAAGGCAAGCTAAGCTATGGTGTTCAGTAGGTTGGGTGTACTAAAAGCATTTTCGGACTTATGATATTTTCAACTTACGATGGGTTTATCGGGACGTAACCCTTTGTAAGTCAAGTAGCATTTGCACTTGTAAAATCTGCCACCTGCTACATCAACTGCAGCCACTGAAATTAAAACGTTCATGGAAACTCAGACCGGGAGCCACACGTGCAACAGGGAAAGCAGACCGCATGCCTCCCCGGCCCTGGGGAGCTTTCGTGGACCTTCAGGATCCAAGTTCAGAGCTCGTACGAGACGGGCCATGGGGCAGAGGCGCTTTCCGTGAAGGCTGGTGCTGTAACCTCTACTCCTCCAAATAGTTCCCGGATGTAGTCGGGGTTCTCTTCAAGGGAATTCTAAGGGCGAGCTCTGAGGGTACAGGTTTAAAGCGAAGAATCGTTCCTGTCGGGACCGGAGACTCGTCGTGTCAGGGTGTGGGCCGTTCTCCACCCCAAGGAGAACACACGACAGGGACATGTCCACGTGTGCCCTCAGAAGGCGTGCAGTTTCACTCGGCTCCAGAAACACACTGAAAGCCCTGCCAGCGGTGTTTGCTTTGGAAAATGGCAGACCTGCGCAAGGATTTTTAAGTCCTTTTAGGCTTCAGGAGTACAGCTAGTCGGACAAGCACAGCCTATTAAAACCTTAAAAGGCAAAGGGTTAATCCTTGGAGGACCCGCACACAAGGAAAGCAACTGCCTGAGCTGAATTATCTCCGAAGCAGCAGGCCTGTACCATGTGGAGGGTCTGGCTTCCAGATTTGTTTCTGCAGGCCTGACTGCCGAGGAAACAAAAGGCCCAGCTCACACAAAGCCACATGCTCGCAGGCTGGCAGCTCGACCCCCAGGCCCGCTGACTCACCACGGTTTGCTGCTCGGCTCCTGCGGCTGCCGGAGGCCCCGGCACCTGGCAGGTAAGAGGACTTCCTGGCCTCTGTGCGACCCACCTACCTCAGGCCACCCACCCCCCAACGGATGCTCCACTGTCCCAGTCTCCTCCAGACTCTGGCGCCAAGGCCTTCAGGCAGGGGTGGGACAGATGGGCCTCCCGAAGAGGCCCGGACCCCAGCAGCCCGGCCAGCCCACCATGTGACGACATCTTCTGATGACCCAACACTGCAGAACCGGCTGACACCGAGGGCTGTTAACATGCCCAGCGGATGAGAAGGAGGAACGTCGGGTCAGACAGATGATCACTCAGCAAGTGCCAGAAGCTCACGTCCCCTTTCTCTGAAATGCCCTCACACCCGCTGTGCGGCGAGTGGCAGGCTCAGGCCAGGAGGACAGGGCTCCAGACCGGACGGCGAGGCCAGCCCCGCGCCCCGCTGCTCAGTGGGTGCCCTTCTTTCGTGTGCGCCTCTGGCTCCAGCCCGGGGCTGGCCGCTTGCAAGCTGAAAGTCTCCCCGGATGCACTGGCTGTTAGCTAATAGCTAATAATAGCAGTTATCAATTATTGAACACTCGCTGCTGGGCCAGGCACTATGCTGAGCGCTTCGTGGACATTAAACTCACATCTTCACGACGACTCCGCTCAGAGGGCAGGGAAACTGAGGCGCAAAGTGAATCGCCCGAGGTCACGCAGCCCACAGCTGGTGTCTGGCTCGAGACCATGACCTTCACCTCGAGGCTGGACTGCTGCACCGAGGGAGAGGTTAACGACAGATGGGTCCCAACCTCGGGGGTGTCACCACCGCAGAGGAAACGATGGCTCATCTGTGCCCAGGGCTCAAGAACGGTGACCCCCGTGGTGAGCCCTGCCACGGCGACCCAGGTGGCACAGACTTCCCTGGGCTGAGCCCCCCAGGGGCGGGGGCCTATGGCGGTGGCGGTGACGTCCCAGCCCACCAGCCTGTTCCAGAGCTCCAGCTGAAGCCAAAGCCCGGCTCTAGCTGTCTGGCCTGGAGCAAGACCAGAATTTCCTCGACCTGCAAAACGGTGTCGGAGCCACGGCTGTACGGACCCAGATGGCAGATGCAGATGAAGGGTACCTGGCACGCAGTGCCCCAGCCTCCCAGCAAACACCCGAGACAACAGCTATGGACAGCCCAGTGGTACCGGGCCGGCCCCATCTGAACAAGGGGACCCAAGCCCCCGCGCCCCCAGGCCCGGCCCGGACGCCCAGCCCGGCTTCACCTTGTGCACTTGGCTCCTGTTCAAACACAGTCTGGAGTCTCGGCCCTGGCCCTGCGCAAACGCACCGCTGCCCAGAGCCACTGGCGTGTGTTCTACAGGACTTCCCGGCGACGGATCCTGCAAACATCAAGCCTGGTACCGGCTGCGCCCGCCGGACGCTTCGGATCGCTGGGCATCCTATGCCCGTGTGCCACTCAGCACACCGTGGCGCCCAGAGCCAATTGCCAGGGGCACGGCACGCAGGCAACACATGCCGCTCCGCCTGTCAGCACACGGTACCACACGTGCGTAAACGCGGCTCTGTGAATTCGCCACCGCGGCCCCCAGGAAAAGGAAGGGCAGCAGGCGAGGCCGGGAGCCCTGAGGGAGGGCAGCGGGTGGGGAACGGGGGGCACACGCCCTGGGGGCAGAAAATCCTGGACCTGAATCCCCGTGACGGCACCAACTCTGTGACTGCCAGCAGGTCACTTTAAACGGGGGCAGCTGGACCTCAAGGACGGTGGGTGGAGTAGACGCCACTCTGCCCAATTCCTGGCCCACAGGAAGAGCTGGGCAAGCGCTGCCCCCGTGACGGCCGCAGTCGGGAGCCAGTATCGCAGACGGCGGTGGAGTCCGCCTCCATCCTCCTAGGACGGTGCCCTTTGCAGCACCCAGTCCAGCTCTGCAGGGGGCGGGGCAAGGGTGCAGGACCCCAAGGTGCCCGCAGCAGCGCTCTGTTCCCACAGTAAGTGGCTCTGCTCCCCTGCTTCAGCTAAGTGGCATAAACGAGTTGGAGCCAGGGACAGAAGGGGTGGGGAGGAAGGAAAGGCAGGAAGGAGAATAAGACAAAGACGAGAAGCCCCAGGAAGCTGCCTCCAGACTCCGCTGCAGCTTGGCGTTACCTGAGAGCCGAGGACAGCAACCACTCGGGGGACGCTGGACCAGCCCAGCCGCGGCCCTTCCCCTCCGGCCTCAGCTCCAACTGCCTCGGCCTCCCTCCTCCCTGGTGCCGGCCCCGGCTGCTGGGCCCACAGATGGGCTTGGCCGCCCGCCTGGCCCCAGGCCTGGAGCTGGCACAGCCAGGCCACGGGCAGTCCCAGAGGCTGCGGTCCCTGTGGTCCCTGTGGATGCTCCGGCTCCAGAAAGGAACCAGGAGGCTGCTTCCATCTCTTCGGCAGTTCTGTGGAGTGACAGTCCCTGTCTTCCAGGACATTCCACCTCCTGCTGAGACAGAATCGCCTCTTTGGAAACAGGACGACCGTGGAGGGCGAAACCGCACGAAGACCACGGGAAGGGTTAACTCCTGAAGCAACGCGTGCCCTTGGACAAGTCGCTGACCCTCTCTGCGTTTCTGGGACCCCACCGTCAGAAGGAGGGGTCTGCACCAGCCCTTCCGGGCCGAAGCCTGCAACTACCTTCGCTCTCCGGCACCCAGAGCGGCCGAAGTTCCAGACTGGCAGCCTGGACAGGCCCTTCGCCTCCCTGGGGGGCGGCGCTCACAGCCCTCGCCCTCGCCCACGCCCACGCCTACCGGAGCCGAGGAGAACAGGGAAGGCCAGGAGAGGGGAAGCCAGGGGTGAAAGATCACAGTCGTGCCAGCTTCTGCTCTCCTTGATCACCCTCGTTCGGTTCTGCGGGGTGAGCAGTGAGCCCCGACATGTCGAAGGCAGACCAGCGCGAGCCGGCGCATCGCTGCGCAGAGGGTGCTGCGCCAGCTGCTAGCGGGGGCGCCCGTCGCCCGGGGCCCAGGCCGTGGACCAGGCGGGAGCTGGAAACCAGAAGGCAGGTGACGGCACCGAAACCCAGGGTCGGCGAGGCACCCGACATCTGCTCCGAGGCTCCGTGGGAGAAGGGGCCGACCCGATCCACTCCTCTCATCCTATTCCCAGTGAGGGTCTCCTCGGAAGAAGCCACTGACAAACGCTGGCATTTCCACACCTGAGCAACAGCAAACCCGCCATCCCAGCGTTCAGTGCAGCAGTTGGCTAAGCTAGTTGGATGCGCATGACCAAAGGCCAGAGAACACCAGCCCATGAACTCCTCAGACAGCTCCTCTCCAGCTGCTGCGCCAGAGCGGCCAGGCAGGCAGAAGCCACGCCCCTAGGGAGCCTCAGGGCGAGACCACAGAGCCCCTGGTCCCACCTGGCAGCTGCAGATGCAGACTGACCCCAGGAAACGGTGGGAAATGGGTGGCGTCTGTTTGCAAGTTACTTCCTAGAAAGTAAACTTGTAAAAGTAAGGAGGAGGAAAGACTGGGCGAATACTTGCTGTCACTTGGAAGCTGGGACTTACGAGATCACCTCTGGAGAGTCGGTCGTACCCAGAGCTACTCGGGAGGGAAAGCCCTTCCCTCTGCCAAAGCAAACGAGGCCCGTCTGCGGCTATTTTCATGCCTCTGAAAGACTTTTTGTCCTAGGATGCGCTGCGGCCAGCTAAGCCAGCAGGTGCAGTTAGGGCTGGGTAGGAACACGAGCGGCTTCCCAAGTGAAAAAGAAAGAAGACGGAAGAAAGGGAAGAGAAACACTTTTTTAAAGAAAATAAAACTAGTGATCGTTCCGTCAAACAACCGTAGGTCCTAAGTCCAGCCAGCTTTTGCACAAGGTAATTCTTCTTTGTAACGTGTCCGTTCCCTACCTTGCATGCTTCAAATATACTACTAAGAACACACACCCAGCGGAGGCCTGCGGCCTGCAGCCAGTGTGGGCTAGCTACGGCCAACACTACTTGCCAAATGCAACCAAGCCAGCACTTGCACGTACCATGAAGTGTCCAAATACCAAACCATCAAGCATCTTGGTCTCTGGCTCCAGAGCTGCACATTTAATCCCACGCGACTCAAAATAACCAAAAAAAAAAGGGCCACACCACTTCACCAGCCAGCACTTGGAATACTTCTTGCTGTCACTATGCATCTGGACAGGCCTGACTGCCCACTTCTGAGCAAGGGGCATCGTTAAGGGGCGCCGGCTTCCTGGGCTGGCCACTCCTTACGCCTCTGCACCAGCTCCCTCGGCTACATCCCCTGCGTGGGCCAGAGGGCCGTCTCGGATCTGTGCCCCCGGCACGGCAGTGAAAACAGCACGCCCGCTCCACTCTCCCCTCTGGTTTACGCTTGCGGCTCGTTTCTCCCGTAGCACATGGCCTCCATCGGCCCCACGGAAGGGTGCCCCTGATGGGCGCTGATTCCTGCTTCCAGCCAGCAGGCCGATACGGGCCGCCCTGGCGGTTGACCGGGTCGCGGACGATTTGTCCTCACACACGCAGTCACCACATTGACTGTGCACTTCGGTCACCTGCTCAGGAATTCAGCTGTCAGCAACCAACTGAAGAATAGTTAACCGGAGATGAGACTTGATTTTTGCAACTGAGAAAGACGACAAGGGCAACTGTGAAATGAATCGAAAGAGGAGGAAGGAACCCAAAATAAAGAGGACAAATGCCCGCACGTCTTAAAGGGCACCTGAATGACCAGGAATGTCTGGGTCTGGTCCCCAGAGCCACGATCCCTCAGCAGGCCTCACGTTCACCACGTGGTAACTAATCAATCTCTTAAATGTTTGCTAATTCTTTTTTAAAAAAATCCAAATCCATTAGGGCCACGTTTATCAGTTATTGTCCTAGAAGCCCACGATGGAAGCTGACTGCTAACGCACAGTGGACGGGAAGAGGAAGCAGGAGAGAAAAGAGACCGGCACAATCAGAGAGGATCCGCTCTCACCCGCATCAGTGGGCTGCCCAGGGAGGGGAAGCCACAGAGGCTTTCTCTCCCGCTGCCACATTCGGAGGCGTTCCACAGCTATCCCGTAAAGCTTAGAAACACAGAGAAGCATACAGAAGAGAAAGGGCCCCCGTACCCCATCACCTACAGCTAACATCTGGGAGCCTACCCTCGCAGTCTATCCGGTGAGCACACACGGACGCACAGAAACACACACACGTACAAGGTACGCACGTGGAACTCCTAAACAGAACGGGGGTCGCGTCGTACGTTCTATCTGGCAAACTTTTCCACTGACGCTTTTTCATGTCGACCTTCTCATCTCGTACAATGCTTTAAAGGAGCAGCGATTCAGTGGTAATGCCGGTATTAGGACTAATGAATGCACCAGCCAGTTCACCTAACCCAGGGGCTATTTATAGCCTACGATTCAATCTGTCAAAAATGCCATGCAGCCCTGCAGAGAGGGCGCAGAAAGGCTGAGGCTGCTGCTCAAACAGTGAACAGGCAGATAAGCCTTCCATCGAAGCGGGGGCGGGGGTGAGCAAAATTTGTCCATTTAATCCACTGCTGGACATTTAGCTTGCTTCCGAGAGTTCACTATTACAAACGATACTGGGGTAATAACCAGGATATGCAGCTAAAACAAAAACATTTCTAATTATTTCCTGAGAATAAATTCCTAGAAATGGAACCAATGGATCAAAGGGCATGCAAAAAAATGATATATATAATCCAATCTGAATTCCAAAACAGTAGTGTCGACTCATATAATGGCAGTGTATTGGTGGTATGTATTTCTCCCAACGTCATCCTGTAATGTTTGCCAATTAATTCAAGTTTTAAAAATCCTTACAAAAAGCACATTAAGGTGTTATGTTTAAGAAAAAAACATCAAACTTCCAAAGAAGGATGAAAACAGGTAAAGAAAGAGACCACCCGTTTCACTGTAAATCACATCAAAAAGGCTGCCAAACCCAAGGATTTTGACTCTAAGGATTTCAGGACTCTAAGGATTTCAGGCCAGTATGTTAATGAAAGGACCGTGGTGTACAGCACACGGGGGTAGGGGTGGGAGGCAGAGAGGGATAAACCACAGGACATCTTTCAGTTATATCTAAATTTCCCCAACTTATTCTTCTAAAAGAGTTACCCCCATGTCCCCACAGACAACACCCATCTAAAGGCCTAATGAGCGACAGCCCCCACTCTACAGGTCTGGCATGGGGGTGAGAGGATCCAGCCCACGGCCCAGCCAGAACCTGAGGGGGTCGCATTCCCTGGGAGCACGAGGCTTGTTCGAAACGGACCCGTGGGGACCTTGAAAGTGGTTCACGGGCTGCCTAGCTCATCACACGGCCCACAGACCTATGACATGCGCCTCCTAGCTTCGGACTGAATCAAGGGCTGTGGCTGCCTGCAGCAGAGACCGTCAACCCCCTGGGCATCCAGGCTCTTCAATCAGGTGATCGCCCAATTTCCCCCTCACTCTGGGCCACGTGCTAGGGTGGGGCTCTGGGTGGAGCACGTGACTCAGGCACACCAAAGCCTCACACGCCCCTGGCTTCGAGACTGGGTCACTCAGGTGACCTAAGCCAGCCAGAGTGACGTAAGCACTGCAGTCACCGTACCAGAAAGCCATCTGGAGAATTAACAGTGCCTATCAAAGGTCACTGTCAGGAGTAAATGGTCCCTTCTATCGCCTGGGAAGTCAACTCAAATGCCCATAGGACCCAAGAATAAAATCACTGACGAGTGGCAAACATGAGTTTTGAAGGCATTATATGCACCCTGAATCCACCTGCACTTAGAGTGAGATCAAAGTCTAAACTTTACAGTTATGCGAGCCAGTGAATTCTCCTTTACAAGCCAGATGTCGGGTTTTCTGTCACAGCACAAAGAATCCCCGCCAAGACATGGCTATGGCACTCCTATCCCTTCTACTCAGAGCGAAGAAAGGGGAAGACCTGACACCTGGACATTCTGATTCACGATCTGGGACCAACTTACTAGGCCACACTTTCAACCCAATACATCACGGCAACACTAGCCGAGCACCAGGACCAGCGACCCGACCTGTGCGCACCGTAAAACTGCTGTGAGCGGGCGGACCACCCCGATGCGAGTGACTGATGCGCTAAATAACCTTCTCAAGTTCAGCTGTCCAGACTCTCGGCCTCCTTGAAGCAGCCACGTCACCGAGCACTTAGGTCTCCACCTTCCCGCTCCCGAGGACTCTCCTCCAGCGCTCAGACACCACGTGAAAGGCTGTCAGGCAGGAGCTCCCGGAAGCCTTTCTCTGTGGGCAGGGACAGGATCAATCTTCCCGCGGAAACAGGTACTTGATCTAAACCACATCCTATGAAACTGAAAGACCAGAGCTGCCCAGAACCAGGCTGCCCTCTCGGTCTCACGGACTGTCACTGAGACGGTGTCTCTCTGTCAGGTACTGAAGGGCCTGTTTAGAAAGTATTTGGGTTTTGAAGATGGTGAAAGAAAATGCTCATGTTTGTGAGTCTTTATTGGACATAAAAATTGCCTGTAGGTTAAAACTTGAGGCCCCAAGGTTTGGGTTGTTGTTGTTTTTTACCAATTACTTGTTTCACAAATGAGCACTCATATGGCCAAAGGGTACAGTCACGTGTGTGCAGATAAGCAGATAGTTAAATCACACACAGAGCTCTGTACCCAATGGCTGGCACCATGGTATTATAGGCTTGGCACGCTGAGACAGTGACGATTCCAGCCCAGTTCCTGCCCACTTCCTGCCCATACTGACCTGCCCAAATCACCACCTCCTAACAGCTGTGGCAATGCTGTCTATTAAAACCATACCCGAGCAACTCGGCCCTGTTTCCAGAAACCACTATGAGAAAATTCTAAAATAAGGCAGCAGCTCCACAAGCACTTTTGGTCACCAATACCTCTGAAGATGTGAAGATCACTTTGGACCCCAAAATAAACTGTACATACTCACACACGCTCATACTCACAGTTGGATTCTGTATCCCGTGCTGGGGTCCATGAAATTACATGCAACTTTTCTGAGCGGCACCCTATTCGCTCCCTCCGCCCGAAAGCCACCTGCAGCGACTGAGCCCCCACAGCTGTCCCAGGCCATCTTGGGCCTTCTGGAAGGACAGGACGTGCTTCGTGCTTCGGATGCAGAATGACTGGGTGTGTCCGGCCCAGCTCTGTCTGCTCCCCAGCACATCCCTAATCGCCCTGTGGCTCGGCTGCCTCGCCTGAAAATCGGGACAATCAAAGGGTCACTGTGAAGAGCAAATGGCTCCTTGGTATCAGACGCCGAGCTGCGTTCCCTGTCCTTGCGATGTAACGTGTCATGCCCGATCCGGCACCGTGCGGTACTTCACGGCACGTAACACTCTCTGAAATTCTCACGTGTTGACTAATTACTGTCTGCTCCCCCACGAGAAGGTGGGTGCCACAGCAGGGATTTTATCTGTCCTGTGCAACTCCGCTACGTCACACAAGCAAGCGTCTGATAGGTATCTGCTGAATAGATAATAGTCGGTGACGTTTACTGAGCAGCCCTGTGGGGACACTGGCCCGTGCACGTCCGCTGCGTGAACGCGTGGCTCAGGAGCTGAGTCGGGCGCACGAGGCACCGTTCCTCACACATGGGACCTTCACCTTGAACTGCGTGGGTCCACTGAGACACGGGGTTTTATCCCCTCCCAAAATACGTACTGTATATAAAAATGTTTTCTCTTCCTTCGGATTTTCTTAATAACATACCGATTCCAAGTGCGTGAGGACGTTACCCAGCACCCCACGGTGAAGGGAGGTGGCCCCGGGCAGGTAGCACTGAATTTCACCTCCAGAGCTGGTCACCGAGGTCCAGCTTGTCCCGGACCGCCTCATCGTTCCAGTTACTCCCTGACCAGCCAGTTCTCAGCGATGTGACAGCAACGCAGCTTCTCTGCCGGTCTCGGCCAGCGGGGACGGCCGATCTGCCCTCGCCAGAAGCTGGATGTCCCCTCGAACGGTCAAAGCCAACACTGGAAGCTGAAGTGCTGGGGAGGTGGTCACCCGGTCGCGCCTCCTTTGGACCTGCACTTCAGTCTCTCAGAAAAGATCCACATCAATCCTAGCCATCACTCCCGCCTCGCCCTTCAGCCAGAGGGTCTGGGGAGGCCATGGCCGCGAGGCGCTCTAGGAAGCACCCCGAGTTTGCCGAGTGCTGGCCTGACCTGCATCTTCTCCATCCCATTTAAAGTGCAGATGCCGCAGTGAGAGCCAGCGGCTTTTCTGAACACGAAGGACTCGCAGCCGGTTTGCACCACAAGATACCTTATTCCACTCACATTTCCTAAAACTTGCTGGACGACGGAGCAACTCAGCAGGCACCTTGTCGAAGAGGATAAGAGATGTGGTCCAATAAGTCCTCCATCTCTTCAGAACCACGGGAGACAACGAGCTCCGTTTCTCAGGGCGCCAAGGAAAGGCCATGAGCTAAAGCCCTAATCGGGGCCTTTCGGGGCCAGACACGTGGGCCCAGAACCAGCACAGCACAGAGCCGACCCCACCTCCACCGGCTGGCAGGCCGCACGTCCTGCTCAGCCAGTGAGGCGGCCGGCCCTCCTCTCCCCGCCCCCGGGCCCGGGAATAGAATTTGGGGTAGCAACACCGATGACTTTTCTAAGACAGTGTTTTGTAAAAATAGAGCTTCCAATTTTAGGTATAAATTTGAAAAGAAAAATAGCCAGAATTAGAAGTTTGTTTTAACACAATACGTTGAAAATTACAAGTTTAGGCGCTGGTAGCTGGGGACAGGAATCACACCACCGCATGATTTCTCGGTGAGTCATAAAAAACAGTGCAGGCCTGTTCGACAGTGGACGTCCACTTGTGTCAGATAATGGAAAACCAAAGTGACGCTTCCTCTGCCTCCGTTTCAGTGGTGGCCGGACTGACACAAATGAATCCCGACAGCGACGTTAACAAACCTTTTTTGCTGCTAGTCAAAGAGGAAATGCTTGAAGCCCTAAATATGACTCATTTTGCAGAAGTTAAATCAGTTTAACAGGGGGGAAAAAAAAACCTCTAAACTATTAATAAATCACTAACTGAAACATCTCTGGATTTCAAACAGCCATTCCTGATTAACATACCTTTTGTCAAAACAAAAGCCAAATGTGGGCATTTAACAGCAAGCTGCTACCCTTTCAGTTATGAGAATCTCTCCGGTGGAACTCGTGAGAGTGACAGAAATCAATCTTCAGGCCTACACAGATACTGTCACGATAATAAGACAATAAAGACCTCCCCACAGGGCTTCTGGGCACCATGAATCATCTAACAATCCTCTCCTGCCAGAACTCACTCCTGTTGGCCCAGGGCACTACTCGGGATCACCGAAGGGCTGAGCAGGAGGGAGGTGTCATCACCCACCACGGCCCAGGCAGAAGGCACAGCACTCTCACGAAACGTCCTTTGCTGACACCAACTACTCCCTGCAGGAGAAGTCGACCTTGCAATCTTAAAAACAACTTTGACACTTGTCTCTTCCAGGCCAAATTTTTTTTTAAAAAACCAGAAAGGAAAATATTTCATTAATAAGTTCTTCCAACCAGATCTTTTAAAAATCGTCTATTGTGACACTTTATTGTAATAGACCCATTTATTGTTTCTATTATGCACTCGAGGCTTGAAGGCATTATGCATTACTTTCTCCCACGGCATGTAAACGTTCACGGCCCCCAAGCACAGTCGGAAATGACAAGTGCACAGAAGAGGGAGGGCGCTGTTGTCTCAGTGGCAGCATCTTGGATTACAGGTTCCAAGGAGGCAGGGAGTGTGTCAGGTACCGTGAAAGGGACTAACTGGCCCCTGACGAACACTTTCTAAAGAGGTGCATGGGCAGTAGGCACCTGCTATGCATCCAGTGCACTGCACAAAGCTACCCACAGGCACGGTGCTTGCCCGTCGCTTTACCTAACGTCTCCAGGTACCTGCCTAAGGTTCACTGTGTTTTTACACATACCAACTAATGCAACAACCAGACAATACTACCCTATAAGGTAGGCATTATCATCGCCATTTTATAGACAAGAATACTAAGGCACAGAAAGCATAAAACTTACCTAAGGGCACATGGCTAGCAAGTGGCAAAGCTAAAATGCAGATCCATGCCTTACTCTTTCTCAAAATGAAGGATGATGCTTTTCAAACCTGCTTTTTAAAAGCGTGGAAGTTTGAACTGCTTCTTTTTAAAAAGCAGTACCACAAGCGGGTGGGGTTTTTCTTCGGTCTGCATAAATCTTTCGGTCCCTGTGAAATGAGATTCGACTAGACCAGTGCAGTGTCTTTCAAACTTTAGCTGCGACCTTCGGTGGGAAATACACTAACATCCTGACCAAACGCATGTATCGATATGTGTACAACTCAAAAGTCTGCTTACACTGGAAACGTACTGCGTCGCGTTAACCAATGTCGCCAATAAAAAGAATTTTAAAAAGGGTCTTGCAGCAATATCTACTCTCACTTCTATGATGTGCTCTAATTGATGCTATTTTTTTAAATTTGCTTTTTAATTGTTGGTTAGAATCTAATTAGACACGACCCGTGGTAAGAAAATCTCAAGATCAAACTGACAGTTCAAACCCTCGAATATCTTTACTGTGCCAAACATAATGCTAGGCGTTCTGTCGTTGCTATGGCAGTTAATCCACATGGCTACTCTATGAGGCTGGTACCGCCGGTATCCCTATTTTACAGATGAGGAAATAAGCTCAGGAATGAAGCACCTCACCCAAGTGCCTACACAGTGGCACAGCCAGAGCGGCTCACCAAACATTCCCGCTGCTCCCCCAGTCTCCCAGCCTCTTTTTAGTTAAGTGGGGACATGTGCCTATTTTGGCTGATGGACCGTAGGCAGATGTGATACTTATTATTTCCAAGCCTTAGCACCGAGCTGGCACATGACGTCCCAGTCATCTCTTCCCCTGCTTGGTGACCAAGACAGTGCATGATAATGGAACCTACATCAGCCCGGGCCTCGGGGGGACTGTTTGGGACAGAGTACCCATCAGGCCACCAACCCATGTGGAACGTGCAAGTCACACACTTTTATCA
>NW_006436286.1:3023596-3030535 GCF_000325575.1 Pteropus alecto | reverse complement strand
AATTCTACAGTTCAGATCCCGCCATCTTCACTGTGAGACTCTCAGTTTATGAGCTGTTCCCTCCGAGCTCTCTGCCACGAGAGCGATCTGTGTCTGTCTGTCTGTCTGTCTGCCTGTCTCTCTCCCACACACACGGCCCATGTGACTGTGCCACTATTTAACTGTTTCCCCTTCAGCTACAGAGTAAGATCCCAACTCGACAAGGCATACGAGGCCCTTCTGTATTTGACCTCAACGACTGTCATTCTCCGTCACCCCGCTTCTCAGGCACCGACACGCCTGCCGTTTCGAGACGTAGCTTCATACACACCGCTGCCTCCTTGCTCTCCAGTGCTGGTCGTTCCAGCCCAGCTCAGATTTTACCTCCCACCGACTCCTCCAGGACCCCTTCCAGCTGACCTAGAGTCCTCAGTCATCTTCGCTAACAGCACTGATACTTTGTAGCGCTGATTTTACTTTTTCTAATTGTTCTTATGTCTCTAATTGGTAGGTATGTTTCCTCCCACACCAGAGAGGTCCTTAACACCAGATAAACAACAGGCACTCAGATTTACTGCGATGAATAGCTGGCAACATGTGAACACATTTCTTTCTCCTGAAACACAATGTATCCAATCCTAAGGGCCAGACCTTAAAAACATCCAGACCACATGCTTCACTTTGAAAGCAGCAAGTGAGCACATCAAACTTGGAGGCCAAATTTCTCTAGCCTGTAAGACGAGTTCTGCGTTTCAGAAGTCCCCTATGAATGATCTGCATTCCGTCTGGGAAAGCCGGTTCCTTGCTTACGTATGTCTAACTTGAGAACTGCCATGGTCTGGTCCTTCTTAGAAAATAGCTTGTATCTGTTTAGAAACTGTAGGTACTGTTAAAAGTGTGTTTTCAAAATTTCTGTTCCGTTAAGCCGCTATCATAATCAAAGGCTCTGAGTCGGAAGCACTAAATGCTGGAGACTCCAACTTGGTGGTGAGCGGGTCGGGCTAAGTGCTGTGTGCACACAGCCACGCCAGGAACCACATTGAGGAGCTTGGCCCGCCTGTGAGGGAAGGGGACTGCTCCCTTCCAAACGGGGGAAAAGGCAGCCGGGCAGATTTTTACCTGTTGCATAATCTTTTATCGTCTCTGGTGAGCTGCAGTCCGAAAAGCAAATGCTGGGGTAAATGAAGCAACTCTAGCTCTTTGCCTGGGGAGGTTAGGGTTAAAGAAAGTCTTCGATTACGCATTTCTGTTCTTTTGCTTTCAGATACCAAGAAAATTCAAGGTCCCAACATACTGAAAAGGTTTTATTTTGGAAGTGAAAGACTCCGGATGAATTAGAAGCTTGGTCTCCCAACAGAGGCCCACAGTGAGAATGGCTTGGAAAGGTTTTAAACTCCACCACTGTGTACACCTCTCGTTCCGACTCTGACCTACGTTTCATCTTTTCAAACGTGTGGTCTCGAACACGTGCACTTCGAGGGAGACACCTCCACGGAGATGATTTGGAGGACTGGGAAAGAACGGTCTTTCACGTGGCTCTCATCTTTTAAAAGCCCAACTACTCAGCTGCCCACAGAGATCCTCACCAATGGCAGTTTCCCAGGAGAGAAGGAAATACACTTCACTCCAGCTTCGCAAATCCTGGTCTGCAGACCGAGGGCACACGTCACAAGCCCTGCGCGTCCCCTTTCCGAATTCCTCCGGACTCGCCAGCCATTCCCTATAATCAACATCTAACTTCCACGCCGAGGGAAGTGGACTGGTTCAGACTGACATCTGCCCTGTGTGAGGAGGTCTTGTGGGCCTGCCCAGAGGATGAATGTCACAACGCAGCCTTTGGTGAGAAGCCAGGGTTCTAATCCTGCAAAATACAGCCCTCTCCCAACGTGCCACATAACACGGGTCGCTTCTTTTAGGAGACAGGACAGCATGAATGACAAAACCAAAATCTACCAAGTACGAGGGCTCGCGGCTTGGGACATTAGAGTCTACCTCAGCTGGGGAAACTCAGAGCTTCTCGCTGTGGAATCATGTAGAAACTTTGCATTAAATAAACAGAGGAGGAGAAAAATCTTGGGCTAAATCGCTGTCACCATTTGACTCTCTTTTAAGCTAATCTTGACAAGACGATGCATGGAACAGGAAGAACATGGGCGTGATGAGAGCGGCAGAAATCAATTTTTACAGCAATTTTTCAAAACTACGATTTGAAACATTAAATAATTTATTACCAGATGCGTGGCCTTCACGCGAAGGTGATTCTAGAACAAAATCGCTTGCAGAACACAGGCCAACCAAACGTAGACGATCAAAGACGACGGTGTTAAGATACACGAAAAATGTCAAGGGAACACAGGAAACGAAGGCTTAAAAAATTAAATTTTTTTTTTTTTCAAGAAGCCATAACCTGCGCCGGAAAGCAGCTTTCTTAGCGATTACACAATCGAGGTTTCCAGTTTCATCTGGGGTTTTACTGAAAAAGAAGGGACGCCCCGTAACAGTTGGTTTCGCTTCTACCTCGGCTGGTTTCGCTTCTCAGGACACCTCCATGTGAAGAGCAGAGCGGCAGAAAGTGAGATGAAAGTCTGAGTGAAGCCCCAGTGTTAGCTTCAGGGCACACGTCGCAGCGCACCTTAAAGCAGCTACCAGCGCGAAGGAACGCACAGGTTACTAGGAGGGAGCGGCGTCTCGGCCTTCCCGAACCTACGCTGGCGTGTGTGCAAGACAAGGGGTGGCTTTTGCTCCCTCCCCGACAGGACGGGTCAGAACCGTGGGGAGCTCCGACGCCGAGAGTAAAAGGAGCTGAAGGTCGATCCAGGTTGCAGGACGACGGCTGAAGGCGAAAGAGGAAGCGACACTATTCATTTTTGCATTATTAAAACTACGGTCACCAGTGCTAACCTCTACAGCTTAAATCCTCCGCAATCTACTTATGGGCACTTTGGCCATGAAAGCACAAACGGAAATCTGTCGACCCGCGTGAGTAAGGAAAGTCTTTGATTTTACTCAAACCTGGACTTGCTCTACTCTGCCCGCAGACTTCATGAGGGCATGGCAGCACACGAGGCTTACCAAACCTTAGAAGTTACACACTTCGACCACTGCCACACAGCCTTTTTGACCTTCCCATCCATTTACACCCCAACTACTGGTCACCTAGTATTTTTCTTAAAGCTTAAAAAAATCACATCCACTCTAATATCGTCCTGAGGAACACTACCCATGAAGTCACAGGTCTGATACGCTGGCTGTTTTCATTGATACACATTAAACTATAGAACTAGTAAACACACAGTGTTCATCCAGGGGCCATCCCAAATCACCTCACGTACCATCAACAGCACAAAAAACACACTCGAGTGTTCCTTCCAGAAGCGCCATGTTCGAAAACATTACCAAAGAGTTTGAGAAACAGCAATTTGGGTCCCCAATCCTTTAAGTGACATTTAAGCAAACAGATTCTACCAGGGGCTCTAACTTGCCCAGGGCCTCACAGTAGTGGTGGTAGAGTCTGGACCAGAATCCAAGACTGGGTCCAGTGACCAGTCGAAGCTCCGGATGGGTGAGCTACGGGGAGACCTGGCCTCAGGGGAGGTCGTGTACAAGTGAACCTCAAGCTTCTCCCTTTCTCTGCCTGGACCAGCTGAAATGACCTGCTGTTTCCTCCCCAACATCTGGTGGCGGGGAGTGGGGGAGTGTGGGGGGGCGGTGCCCGACTCACTGAGCCGCAAGGGATGCTGCCAAAGCTCAAAGCATCTCCCGCATCAGTTTCCCACGTTTGATCCTGCAGCATCCCAGCCACTGAGCCCCCGTCCCCACTGCTAGATCACACATGTTCTGTACGGCTTCAGGAGAAAGTTTCCAGCTCGGAGCCTTCGGCCAGCCTGGGAAACAGGCTGCAAGTTTCCATTACAGTCACTCCTGCATTTTCCACATACCCAGGGCAGGTTTTACTTTCAAGTGACAGAAAACCTGTGTCTACTGTGTGCCTAGCAATGTTTCCCGCACTGTCCCATATGTCCCATCAGAGGAGAATGACAAAGTTCCTGGCCCCGTGACAGCCACCAATCCAGGTGAGCTCAGCTAGGTATGCACGCAGCTAACGGCGGCTAATGCTATTAAACATTTAACTATGTGCCTGGCACCAATGTCGCATCCTTGAATGCACTGTCTTTATTGAACACTCATGACTATTTACTGTGATTATCGTCACTTTATACTTGACGGAAATGAGGCTTAGAGATGTCAAGTGACTCGTCCAAAGTCAAGTGGCAAGTAGGTGGTGAAGTTCAGACTCAAATAGCCTGACTGTGGGCTGATGCTCTTAACCGACGCACCGTGTCCACCTGACTGTTTATAACGTCACGCCGAAAGAAAACATGAATTCTGTGTATCTGATCTTTATTAAGTGAGCTCATTTCCCGCATTAGGAAGGTCGAGAGCTAGTGCACCTGTGGAGTTCAAGAATATATAACATTCTGAGAATGCCATTTCATACTGATTGAGGGAGGAATTTGCTCCTTTGTAATCTGAAGCTATTCAATTTGCACTTTGACAAAAATAAAAAAAACCTTCAAATGGTAAATGCACATCTTATCTAAGATCAAATTTATATAGCCTTATTCCATTGCTACTTTTTTTTTTTTTCACACCTACAGCACCTGGTCTTCCTAGGTGGTCTCCCATCCAAGTGCTAACCAGGCCCGACCCTGCTTAGCTTCCGAGATCAGACATCGGGCTTGTTCGGGGTGGCGTGGCCGTAGACCACGGGCCGTGGCTCCACCGGGGCGCGAACCCAGGACCTTCTTTGTGTAAAGCACACGTGCTAACCGCTACACTATGGAGCCACGTGCTCCATTGCTACGTATGAGATGCAAACCTGGTGTATTCAGGTGGTAGAATAAAAAATACATTTGCTCTTTGTCCCCAGTTCCTGCCGGGTTCCTGAAACCCCTGGAATTTCCTGAGTGACAGGCGTGTCCTTTGTTGTTTCCAAGGACCACAGGGGAGTTTACGGTGCGGATGTGACTCGGGGTGGACCCTTAGAGAGCAGGGCTGGCCACACCAGGAAGACAGCCTGGCACGTGACCGGAGGGAGGGACCGACCATTCGGCACCCCTTCCAGAACACAGGGTGGGGCAGGGTGGCCGGGGCTCGATCACCAGTCGCCAACGACGTAATCAGCTGTGCCTGCATAGAGGAACCTCGACTGAAATGAGGCTCGGGGAGCTTCACAGCTGGTGCACACACTGTGGTGCTGGGAGGCTGGCATGTCCGGAGGGGATGTGGCAGCTCTGTGTCCCCAACCAGTGTCTTGCCCCGTGCATCTCCCATTTGGCTTTCCTGAGTTGTACCCTTTATAATAAAACTAATCCTAAATATCATGCTTTCTCAAGTTCTGTGAGTCACATGTTCTAGCAAATTATCGAATCTGAGGGCGGAGGTTATGGGAACCCCCAAAGTTGTAGTCCGCCAGGCACCAGTGCAGGTAACATAGGCTACCTGATAGTTGGGGCTGGTATCTGAAGGGAGGGACAATCTTGTGACACTGGGCCATTAACTTGTGACGTCTTCACTGACTCAAGGCTGTTCGTGTCACAGCTGAAGTGCTGGGCACTCGGCTGGTGTCAGAGAATCGTTGTTGGAACATAATCAATAACCTCAATAGAGAAAGGTCCACATTAAAACCAACTTAACTAATACCTCAGAAGCCACTTCCTTGCGTGATCTACTCATTAAGTCTGTAGCTATCACCAATTCTGGGCACGGTCGAGAGTTTTCAGCACTGGTAGGAAGTCTGGCCCTATAGACAGAGGCACGGTACCTACCTGGGAGAGTAAAATTTCTTGTAAAAGACCAGAACTAATCCGACCTGCTAAAGTGAACATGGAATGTTGTAGAAATCAAAATGATTTTAATAATTTTAGTTGTGATTTACTTCACATTTATTATAGTTCTCACAAGAATCACGAATCACCTCAGGAGTTTATATATAACTTCCCTGTGGATCGCGGACGTTGTTAAATGACAGGAGACACCTCCTACTTGCTTCACTATGTACTTTAACCCAAACGCAGATGGACCCAGGGGCACGACAGTCCCAGTTGTTTACCAACTTCTGACTGGTCAAACGAGGCAGCGACCTCAAAAGTTAGACCGCTCCTCCCCAAACGGCCCACCATGAATGACTGGTGCACCGTGCAGACCCATCTGCCCAGACCAGCCTGACCCCCCTGCACACATCCCTCCCCATCAGGAATACAGACGCCAGTCGTGGGAGAGGGCGTGTGTGGTCAGGGCCCCCGGCCCACGGACGGTGTCTCCTGGGGCTGGGCAGTCTCCTGGACCAACTCCTTCCCCACCCGCTCCTCCTCCCCAGCAAGTGCCACTGTTCCCACTGTTCCGGGTCCACAGCCGGACCACTGGTGGGCGACCAACACAGCCAGCCAGCAACAGGACCACCGCGACCTCCCCTCCCCCACCCCTGAACCACCTATCCGAATGCCTCTAGGAAAACCTTGACTTTTCCCTTTCAATGTTAAGAAACCCCCAGGCAAAGCTCTCTTTACCACAGGGGTCAGCTACAAGCCACTCGTTTTGAGTAAATGATTGAACAAGTCAGAAAGACTAACTTACCAGGACAAAAAGAACCACACAGGACATCCACCACATCACCCCTTGCTCTCGAATCCCAGTCACTCAGAAGAAAGGTCGCAACTGGGACACGTGTCCTCTGAGGACCTAAGACTTCAACCTTCCCCTCCGGAGGCAGTCACCAAGTAGACAAAGCTGGTGCTTAACTGAAACAAATTTGTTTCACAAAGCGAAAAGGAACAGGGCCATCAGAGCTATTTCCACAGAGCTCTGGCAAAGGCTGTACCTTCCTGGGTGTCCGGGGCAGGTCACAGGGAAAGGAAGTGTCCGCCCTGCGTTTTGCATAGGCATTCTCTACTGCTCACC
>NW_006436286.1:3018472-3023535 GCF_000325575.1 Pteropus alecto | reverse complement strand
CGTCCCTTTGAGAAATCACTCAGGAGAAAAGGTCGGCAAAGGATAGCACCATCCCATCAAAAACTTCACTTCGAACATGCTTCAGAGCTGGTTCTAAGGGGTCTTCTCCGAAAGAACAGTAGTTAGTGACAAAACGATGGAGTCAAGAACCACAAGCACAGAAGGCCGAACACCGAGGACTCGGTTAAACGAACTGAGTGCGCTGGCCGTGTGGGCAGTGCGAACAAGAGAGCAAAACGGGGGGTGGGGGGGCCGCGGATTCCGGCCCTGCACAGCCGGCCCCTGGCTCTGCAGCGCGAAGTGCCCTAACCTCTCTAGACTTCCATCACCCTACTGAATCGCAGCCTTTCGATCCGTTTCGGCCCCGTGACATTCTGTTTGACTGACATTTACGGAGAACACCGACATAACGGAATATTAAAGTAACTTTCGCAGTGGGGTGAAACGGAAGGAAGACAGCGAACCCCCTCGTCCCCGCCACTAACATGCCCTGGTGATGACCTCTGGGAGGGCTCTGCACAGCCCCCTCGCCCCGCAAAAAACCACACCAGATAGTCTAAGGTTCTTTGAGGGTCTTTTCCTGCTTCTTCGTAAGCTGGAGGAAGAATGAACTGCGCTCCATATAGTAAATGCTATGACTTGAGTCTTGTTTGGAGTCAAAATTATAGGCCACACACCAACCCACTTTAGAAAAACACTGCCGCCGAGTTCAAACCCTTCACCAGCCAAGGAGAGCTAACAGCTATCACGCCAAGCTCTGCTGCCCAGCAGGTGGGAGCAGCCTGCTACCCCAAGAAGGGGACCCGTCTGTCCCGTGGTCCCCTAGACTGACAGGCAGAGACTGGAGCAGTGGCTACAAAAAAAGTGCTCAACATGTCCAAAAATGAGACGTCTACACTACGCAGCGGTGCCACCCGGGTTCCGCCTGGCGTGGCGTGGACCGACGGGCCTCAGTGACGGAATTATTTCCCATCCCCAGGTCCTGCGGCCGAGCCCTCCCACAGGCCGACGGGAGTGTGGGTGAGCCTTCCCCATGCTGGGGGGCCCAAGCTTCCGTGCGGCACTTATGCCCGAAACCCCAACAATACAGCAGAGCTCACCGGACACTCTTGAGCAAGGCCACACCCCCAGGACATCAGGAGGTGTCATCGGCACGGTGCCTGCCACCCCCACCATCAGGCTGGTATGGGACACTGGCCACAGGTGGCTTATTGGGCCACAACAAAAGCTAATCACTACCTCGCACTGACTTACTGAGCTTCCCTGTTCTGACGTCTGATATTTAAATAAGGTTACATCTGCCACATCTTAAAGATGGTTTGACAGTTTGCCTCTCGTTTTCTCCTTTCGAGCCACTTCCAACGTTTTCTCTCGTTATTTCGCTAAATGAATATGTTAAACTGCAGTTTGTAATCATTCCCTAGTTAAATGGTCAGATGCTGTGGTAATCTCCTTGTTCCCCTAAAAGAAATGAGACCCTCCATTACCTAGAAAAGCAGACACGAGAACGAGTGAAACTAGATTTGAGTTCAGAGACACTAACTCGGTTAAATACCCTGTTCTATCGTGCAAAGAGCTGCAGAACACTGGCCCAGCACTTAGGAAGAACCGATCCTGCTCAAAGCATATGAACATCTGCAAATCGACACAAAGAGGTCATCGTTATCAAGAGCTGGGGAATAGGAGTTACCACTTAATTACCACTGTTCCAATCTTCACCTCAAAACATCTGGAAGCCAGTGTACCATTAACTCGCCATAGGGCAGCAGTCTATCAGAACAGCAGCAAAATCGGATTAATGTTAAGTCACCTAACGCCATGCGAGACACTCACGACGACGATAGGGAGTGACGCCAGCTGGCCTTCTAGGTTGCCCACCTTCCGGAAGTTTGTCCAGAGGCTCCCCAAGTTTAAGAAGCAAATCCACTGGTGCCTAGATTAAAAGGCCAGCTCAGCTCCGAGAGTCTAAATTCATTTAGACTTGTGGATTCTTGCCCCAAACACATTTAGTGGCCAGTGTAGGCGTCGATGGCTTCTCCCTGGGTTCCAGTTCCCTCCTACCCATCCACCCTCTTTCAGAAGTTAGAAGGGCCACCAGTCTTCAAACTGGCTGACGAAATTTCAGCCTACAGAATATTTTCATACTTGAGTTATAATAAACCATTGAAATGAAGATGAATAGTGGACAGCTTAAAAACCTATTGGCTAGGGCATTTGAAGCCCAATATTAGGATACAAAGTCTAAAATTCTGTAACCTAGACCAAAGCCAAATATATATGTATGGTTTTTTGTTTTTTTTTTTCAAGAGTCAGCATCAACTCTCCCTCCCTTTGAGCTCCTCTACAGTACAGAGGGTGGGGTCTATTGCTGGTCTAGTCCCAGCTACACTTCAGTCACTTGCTCGGTTTAACTAAGGCTTTCTATTTGCATCCAAGTGGGAATCCAGTAATACAGTAGCAGCAGACTCCACTCCACTCCGTCCAGGCCAGGCCTGCGCAGGAAGCTCTCTTCGTCAGTTCTGACAATCCACCAACTCATGCCGTTCAAGCACTAGAACCGACAACAGGTGACATGTCCTCGACTGCTGATTCATTCTTCCCAAGCGCTAAAAGGTTTTATTTAGCGTTTCTAATACTGAATTTACTACAAATAGCCCAAGCAACATTTAAGTCTTTCAACTGCCTGGCTCAAAGAACCGATTCACTCCAAGAACACACTAGTCACTATTGTGGGGTTCGAAAGAAGAAACCGGGGTATTCTTTCTGTTTAAGCCCACTATAAGATGGCTAGGGAGGGCCGGATCAAGGAGGAAGTCCTGACTGGACCTTTCAAAGGAACAAACTGGTCAAGGTGAGGCTGAAAAGTAGCTAACTATTGGAGATGAATGGCCACACAAAAGGCAAAAATAGGCTAGCTACATCCCTTGGTGACATGCCAGCCCAAAGATGCAGACACAGTGGATTGGGCCTACAATGGTCATTTATCTAATGTAATCCACTGAGTGAACTTTTAGCACCAACCCACATCTCAGCTGAGTATTATTAGTCATCAGGCAGTCCAGACATGAGTGGGAATTGCAACATAAAACTTGCCTCCCTACAAAAAACAACTTCAAGCTTAGATCCTGACAGTCATCTTTATAAACCAACAGGGGCATATTACCATCACTGGCCCAACCTCGACCCTACGATCCTACAGAGCTGGAAGCAAAGGAGGATTCATATACAAGAACACGTTTGGGGGTACTGAGTATGCAATTTTAAATAGCAGCATGAGTCAAAATCCTGTAAGGATAAGTGTGCTCTCAACTGAACATCCCAATGAATTGTGACCACAAGCTTGAGATTTATCTGCCAGAAATGACCCAGGTGACCAGAGCCGCCTCCTCGCCCACTCTCAGGAAAATGACTTTTTTTCTTTTTATTACAATCGTTCAACAGCACCTACAAAACGCTAAGTTGTAAGACTCTAGGAAAAACAACAGAATGAAAAGGAGCATCACTTTCTATTTCTTGCTCCTTGCTCTTATTTGGCCACCTATTCTGGGACTGGCCTCCACCTCTCTGACCTAGACTCTTCACAGTCCCCTTCGCTCATTAGACTCTGGTTATGACTGCTCCCACCTTTCCCATACCCCCGCCGTCCCCTGGAACTTGCCAAAGTCATTCCAGCGGGTCTGTGCTAGCTACCTAGTCCCAGAACCCAGAAGGCTCCTCCCCTATCTTTGCAGGGCTCACTACTTTTTACTTAAAGCTCAGCTGAAGTGTCACCAAAAAGCCCTCCGTTAAGAAAATTCTTCTAGCACTATGCATATAAACTCAGTTATAGAGGGTCAGGATTTATGCACTTTTTCTAATCAAAGGGTCCCTAAAATTTAGAAACTCTTATTAAAGTTCTTCAGGAAACACAGTTCCAGATTCAACAAAGGATTTCCAAGAAAATATCAACACAGAAATAGGAATCATTACACTTCACAGTGAAATCCCAAGGACAGGCTGAAGGAGCACGCTACCTGGGGATATTTTTTTAAAACAAGAGAACTTCAACAAAGGGACCTTCTTTCCGATCATTCTTCGCTTCTTCAAATACTTTTTTCACATCTGTTCTTGGTTTGTATTCTTTAAAATAAAACTAAACAGATCACATATTCTCATTTATGACCACCTATACCCAAAAAATCAGCTAAATAAGACGGAAATTAGCATGAGCTGACTGTGTCACTGAAGACTTGAGTGCCAGACACAAAGAGAAAAAAAGTGTTATTATTGTCCAATCGTAGAAACGAAAAAGTCATACGGAGTTTTCTGTTCTCTGAAGTGCTTCGCGAAGTGTGGGTGGAGAGAAACACAGAAATCCAGAATTAACCTAACGTCAAATCACTTCAGAAAGTTGACAACATGTAAATTCCTCACGCATAAAGTATTTAGAGCGAGAGACCTTGATTCCTGGGCTATGATGCCATTCAGGAATCCTCGCGAGGGCCTTGGAATTCTGGTATCCACAGGAGCAAACGCTCACCTGAACCGGGAGCCACCAGGCATTGAGAGCTACTTCCAAAGTGACACAGCCTGTAACTGAAGTCATTACAAAGCCTGCAATTAAGATATGGGATGGAGTCTGAACACCAAATTCAAAAGAGGTAACCAAGGTACGGCGGGGAGGGGCACACCTCGATTACCACCTAGCCACAGAGAATTAAAGTGGAAACGAGGGATGGGCAGAGGCGGGGATGAGGGGTGACGGGCAATGGGAAAAAACAATACATTTGTCACCCCGGCCCACTTCCTATACAGGATGCAGGCGAAGCCTCCGGCCCCATTACCTCAGGCACAGATGGTTATCGTTTACAGCAAAGGTGCACGGAAAGGCCTTCAGGTCTGAGCCCCTTAATTCCAGGGCTGTTAATGATTAAAGAGGAGGATGGGGGCGGGGAGGGAAAGGAGGGCGGAGGGAGCCGGGGATGAACCCCACCACCTCCCTCCTGGGCTCGCAGCTCACGGCGCTCACCCGGGGCGCAGGACCGGAGCCTGCACCCCCTCCGGGGCAGCTCCGCCCCTGGCGC
>NW_006436286.1:2984302-3017482 GCF_000325575.1 Pteropus alecto | reverse complement strand
GAGGCAGGGACAGTGGGTAAGTTTTGAGCCCCGCGGCTGACACGCCACAGGCTCTCCTTCCAGAGGGACCAGTCCACACAAGGCGCTGACTTCCACTCCTCCTCTTCCACCACCCCCCTTTCTCGAAGGTACCCAACCCCCGCCCCTTCAGCTCTCAAGGCTCCCCCCTTTTCCTCGAACAACCCCCCCCCAAACTCACAGCTGCTCCAGAGGTTCCTCCAGTCAAACCCTTTCTGGAAACGACGGCGGCCCGGCGGGTCCAAACCACCTACCATCCCCGCTCGCGTTTCCAGGCTCCCTACCCCCGCCGCCGCCGCCTCCTCTTCCACCACTGCCGCCGTCGCCTCTTCATCTGCGGCCCACCGGCGGCGGCCGCCCGGAGGCCCCGCCCCCTCCATCGCCGCCTGTATCATCACTTCCGGTAACCCCGCGGGCCGCCGGCTCCGGGAGGGAGAATTGGGGAGGGGCGGGGCGGGCGCGCGCGGAGGGCTGCGTCATGACGTACGCGGGGACGTACGAAGCCGTCGCCAAGTAAGGGCAAAGACCACGAGACGGGGAGGGCGCGCTCGGAGGAGCTGGACTGGACCATTTGGGGGGCTGGAATGGGGGGGGAAGGATCGCGAAAGGGGTAAAGGGAAACAGGGAGAGGACGAAGTTGGCTATACTGTTGGGCGTCCGGCGGAGGGTGAGCGAGAGTCTGAAGTTTAAGAGCTCCTCGAGACGACCCCCGACTCGGGACGATGAGGCCACAGAGGTCCGCCCAGTGGTTTGGTCCGGCCTGGCCTACCGGACCTGCCCGAGCTCCGTCGGCCGCGGCTCAGCTCGGCTCCCAGCGCCGCCTCCTCCTGGCCGGCCTGGGGCTGCGGCGCTCCTGTGGGTGGGGGAAGGCAGGACTGACGCAGCGTGAGTGTAGGGGCTGGAGACGCGGACTCCCGACGCGGGAGACTGGGGGAAGGGGTTGGCTGCCCAGGGGCAGGGATGGGACGGGGTGGGGGTGGAGGGGTGCGACGTTGCTAGGAGACGCGCTTGTGTGACCCCAGCCGCGCGAGGACGGCTTGGTGTCAGCGCCGCTGGCCTCGGGAACCTGCCCGGGGACGCGGCCCTAGACCTCGTTTGGGGTCGCGGAGATGCCGGTTTGCAGCCCCTCCCAGATTGTTCTGAATCCTTGGATCCCCCGAATGTCAATGGGAGATGAATAGGGGCAGTTCCAGGGGCGGGAGCGTCTAGCTGGGGAAGGTTGACCCAAACGAGACCCCGTACGGGACACGGAGATTTTCTAGGGTACTGAGACCCTTAATTCCCTCGGTCTGCAAAGAAGGCTTTGCTCCGCGACTTTTTATTCGAGTCCATTTGGAAGTTTAAAAGTCAATGAATAAGGAAGTTATCCGCAAGTGAGAAATGCCCCCCCAAAGACCAGTCACACCAGGTGAAGTGGTAGAAGATGGGGGGCCCGCGCCACTCCGAGGCGGGTAAGGCTGCTCAGGGGAGGCCAGGTTTTGCGGAGGTCGGAGAAGAGGGGGAAGCTAGAGAATGAACTTTCTGGGTGGAGAAAAGAGCCAGTGAGAAGGCCGGGTGGCTGGAATAGCAAGAACAAGGCCAAAGTGGTCTGCGATGGAGAAGCGGCAGGGCCTTTAGCCTGGGGTGCGGGTTTGTTATTATGTTCCCGAGGGCTTTAAGAAGGGGAGTGACAGGATCTGATTTCGTGTTTTAAAACATCTTCGTGGCTGCTGGATGGAGAAGGGTACAAGTTGTCACACCTCTTCGGAGGTCTGCAGCAGCCCAAGAGAGGTGCAGGCAGTAGCGTTCCAGTCGCCCGGGAGATGGAGAGAATTGCCTTGACAGTGTGTTTTGGAAGTGGAGCTTGCAGGACTTGCTGCTGAATTGGATGTGGAGTATATGGGGGAGAGAGGAACCAAGGCTGACTCCTCGGGGAAAAACAGTTTGGAGGGAAACACCGTAAGTTCTCTTTAGAGCATACTAGGTTTGATCAGTTTGTTAACCATCCAGGTGGAGACATGGAGAATTAGATATGCAAGTCGGGAAAAGTCGGAGAGATAGATAATGTAGGGGTTTATTTCTAGATCATCTAAGCCCTTAAAATCCTGGCAGCTCTACATTTAGAGATTACCCAGAGGAGAAGCCTGTAAAGAAACTCTTGACAGATAAAAGGAGCCCACCCCACCCCACCCCGCCCCTAATATACTGAATAATGGGACCCACAGTCATAATCAGTGAGACTCATCCTCCACTCACTAGCCAGCTTCTCATCTTGGCCATCAGTGCTTTTGGACGAGGAGCCACGTGATTCGTGTCCATTATAGCAAAGCCGACTTTGCTTGTTAGTTGTTTATGTCTGTCTCCCCCACAGAGTATTTCTTTGTGTCCTGCTGGCTCCTACTACAGAGCCTTGCACGTAGGGCCCAACATGTGACTAGAGCTAGGTACAAACACTGTTCACAAGATATCGGCCATGAACTTCGACAGTTTCTAACAAAGGGGCTCTGGTCCCTGCTGCCGCCGCCGCCACTGTAACCACAATCTCAATATGGTCAGTCTCGCAAAATCGAGAAGAATCAGAAGACCTGGGCTTCAGCCTTGGGTCTGCTCCTGACCGGCAGAGTGGCCTTGGATAAGCCTTTTTCTTTGAGCCGAAGAGGTTGGCCTAGGTAGAGACTGCAAACTGGCAAAACAGATATTGCCTACAAACATATTGTTCAGCCCACAAAGTGATTTAAATTCTTTTTTAATTTTTACTTGCCAACATTTAAAAATTGGACATCAAAATCCAGATTTTCAGCTTCCTTTGAAAAATGAAACAATCTGTCAATACCAGCCTGAGGTTCCTACACAGCGACAGTCAGCTAGGACCAACGAGCTGCTGCCCCCTTTGTGTGTGGCTCAGTGCTCAAGTTTGCCAAAGGTTGCCCCTCCCTCCATTACCTGCCCACCCCGGTGGGCACTTAATTTGCAATTCTTGATCTAGGGTGGTGCTGTCTTTATGTAGCCACTAAGCTACATGTGTAGCTACTTAAATCTAAGTAAAATTTAAAATGCAGTTACTTGGATTCACCAGCCATGTTTCCAGTGCCCAGTAGCTACATGTGGCCTGTGGCCACCTTGGTGGACGGCACAGATATGGAATATTTCCATCATCGAAGATGGAACGTGAAGGGTTCTGGGTGCTAATCATTCCACACACATCAACATGGGCAGTTAGGAGCTCGGTGCCTCTGCAGATGAGAAAAGTGGCTCCTTTGATAGTTGGAGGCTACCTGGAAACTGATGAAGGCAGGGACCCCGGCACACAGTGAGATTATTTATCAGGTGGTTGGACCACGGGTCAGGGGGTAGAAAGCTCCGGCCCGTGTATAATGTTGCAACCGAAGTCCTTTTGTCAGTTTCCTTATTCATTTCTATAAGAAATTGTCACAAAGGAGGGATTTAAATGTTAATTTAAATTGACGTGGTCAGCGTCCTGGGACTTGCCTAATTCCTGTGCAGGGTGGAAGTCCTGGGTAGTGATGAATGAGTGACCAGGGCTGATGTTCAGCTTTGACCTAGTTTTCATCTATTTCCGGCAGGCGCACACCCACACACACCCAGCACCACCTCCTGCTTGTGGTAAAGTTGTCGCCGCCTCCGGCTGACCCCTTACCTGGTCTCTGTCCGCAGGTAGGGAAACACATCCTTCCACTGCTTTTGACTTAAGGGACCGAAACTCGATTTCCATTGAGAATTTCTGTCCCGGAGGGGAATAACAGCTGTGTATTTTTTGGTTACAATAGCGTGACTGGAGTTCCCCTTACAAGTACAATCTTGTGTATGTGCTCCTGTGCTGGCGTATTAGAATGAGTATAGCTTAACCTCGTAAGATCTTTTAGGGAATAATTAGAAGTCTTTCAGATGTCAATATTTCTGGTTTATCCCTGCGTTCTGAAGAATTCTCATATTACATGGCCAACTAAATTCCTTTCTCTTTAGGTGAAATAAAAATACAGTCGGCCCTCTCCTCCCTGCCCTTTCTCTGTGACACCATATTGGCACTTTCTGTATGAAAAGATGCTGTTTCAGAGAATAGCTGTGGTATGATCAGGCACACACGGCACAGCATATCCTGAGGTTTGTAAAACAAGTGTGTGGCATTATACTTCCCTTTTTGGATTCTAGTAACCGAAAACCGAATCCAGGACAGGAAACAAGTCTGTGGTGTATGTGTGTGTGTTCGTTGGTAGAGGGCAGGGAGGACAGAGGACAGGCGTCTGGGGCACGGTTTAGCTTGGAGGTTCCTGGCTTCAGTGAAGGATGACACTGTATAGGACACGGGTATACACCAGAAAGTTGGGAGCGTGACAGACCTTGGAGAAGGGTAAGCAAGGAGCCGGGGGTACAGGAAGCACACGGGCAAGGGAAGCCCGGTCATGCTCGCTGTCGGCACCTGCGCCGCATTTCCAGTCAGGAACATGCTCTGAGGTCTGAGGATAAGCCGGGCGTCCAGCCGGGCTGTTGACTCACTGGAGAACAATAGCCCCTCGCTGTGCAGGGATATTAACGATCTGAGGGAAAGGCTTTCGGAAAACCCGTCACCACCACAAAGCAACAGGTTTGCCAGCCCCAAACGCCGGCGCATTTCTCCGCCCCCCTGCACAAAGCCGAACACAGATAAAAGAGGCCCCTTCGTTCCCTCCGTCCGCTCCCTGTGCGAAGTGACTTACGCGGATCGTCTCGTGGATGCTCCTTACGGCTCCTCAGAGATGGTTCTGTCGTTACCCCATTCCACACTCTAAGAAACTGAGGCTCGCGAACACTGGCCTGACGTCATGAGGTCAGGATTTGGACCCAGGGTTGACCGCCCCGGAGCCCATTCCTCTTCCTCACGCACGTGGGGGAGCGATGTCTAAGGCCAAGGCAGCCGCCGTCCACTCTGCCATCCACGGTCAGAAAACCCGTCCACTTCGGCATCGTAAGAGATGTTCGGTTCCCTAGCAATTTTCCAAATGGCAAAACTTTACATCATAATTTGCAGGGTTGGTTTTGACCCCTGGTCACTTGGGTACGAGGAACCTTATTCCCCAAAAGGGTTGTTTTTCAAGAAGAAAAGTATCAGAACCCCGTGTTCCTATGTTTGGTTCTAAGCGTCATGGAAACTAAATCATTTCAGTCCAGTGGACAAACCTTAACTGGCCTTGAGGAACTGGAGAGTGAGCGTTACTTTTTTTAAATAAGGGTTGGTTTTGACCCCTGGTCACTTGGGTACGAGGAACCTTATTCCCCAAAAGGGTTGTTTTTCAAGAAGAAAAGTATCAGAACCCCGTCTTCCTATGTTTGGTTCTAAGCGTCATGGAAACTAAATCATTTCAGTCCAGTGGACAAACCTTAACTGGCCTTGAGGAACTGGAGAGTGAACGTTACTTTTTTAAAATTCTTTTTTAGGCGAGGCAACCCTTCCTTGACCTCACAGAGCGCAAGGAAGGGTCAGCTTACAATCCCTTATTTTTTTATATTTTACGCCTACAGCATCTGTTCTTCCTAGGCGGTCTCCCATCCAAGTACTGACCAGGCCCGACCCTGCTTAGCTTCCGAGGTCAGATGGGATCGGGCTTGTTCAGGGTGGCGTGGCCGTAGACAAGTGAGGGTTACTTTATAGCTGTGCCGGAGACGGAGCCGATAAGGCCTCCTCCCCACGTCCATGCTTCACGCTGACAGCCACAGCGCCACTCTCAGAAACGTCGTGGAGGCTTAGTATTTTTAAATGCTCTAGGGTCTTCAGTTGGGACACCTGGCCCAGGTACCATCGCGTGCATCAGGATGGGAGTGGACATGAGCGGTGACTGTTCTGAGCATCAATCGATTCTTCTAACGAGTGTATTTCAAGCCCCAACTGCACACCAGGCCTAGGAGTGTGACGAACGAGGCCACGACACATACACCTCAGAGGAGGGGGAACCGAGCAGAAAGTTAAGTGGAGAAGGGTGAACGTCACAGCAGACAGGACTGTGCCGGAGGTGCGCGGAGCAGGGACGCCGACCCCGTGTCCGTATGGAGGGCCCGTGACCCACAGTGGGAGCCGAGGGGTGACAGCGGCCGCACGAGGAAGAGCTGCGGGTCGGCGCCTTCGTTTGTCAACAAGGCTCCCAGCTCTAAGGAGACAGGGCCGAGGGATGGGACCGGCCACCGCTGATGCACAGTGACCACGTGAGACTGTGATTCCCTGTGGGAAGTTCCACGGCCGCCACCCTGTCCCCAGCCCTCCAAATCGAGCACTTGGGAGAGAAAGTTGATCGTCACATGGATGCAGCACAGGGCGGATGTCACCGAGTTGGATTCGGAGGACCAAGTCTTAGGAGAGAGAAGAGGGTCCTTTGGCAGAATGTGGAAAGAATTCAACACACGCCGAAGTTAGAGTCAAAAGGAAAGTTTGTTAGAAAAGGGGTGACACCCCACAGACAGTGTGTGCCCCTCTCAGAGGCAGAGCGAGAGAGACCAAGGGAGACTGGGAAGGGGGTGAGTAGGGGCTGTGAGGGACCCAGGGCAGTCAGGGAGCGCGGTTTATATGTCATCCTTTAGTTCCCGTTCCCTTGGAGATGGACATACAGGGACGGAGGAAGGTGGGTATGGAGCCCCAGGGGCCTGCCGGCTGCTCCCAGCCTGCAGGCCATAGGTTCCCCGTGGCCTTAGCCATGGGGAATGAACGCTTTCATTTGTGTAGGGCAGACACTCAGAGACTCTTGTCCCTGTGTCCCCTTCCACGGGTGTGGGGAATGGGCTGTCAGCATCCCAGCAGAGATCGGCCCGCAGATGTCCCCGGGGCCTGGCTGCGGGTGATCAGCACGTGGCAGTCCCTGAGGGCGGCTTGATCAACATTTTGTTCTCTTGCCTGCTCCCTGCATTAACGTCACGTTCATTCATTCGTTCACTGGGTGCGATGAGAGAAAATGCCACCCAGGGCAGGTCGCGAAGGAGGGAGGAGCCCCTCCCCCCGCGGGCGGGCCTTCCCTGTCCCTTGTCATGGTACGGCCTCGTGAGCACCCAGCGTGTGGAGTTCTGACATTCCTGAGACTCGAGTCATAGTCTATAACCCTCCTCCGGGACGGGCGTTTTCTTCTCTGCTCTCAGGCTCCCACGGGTTCAGCCGGGATGGTCTCCCCGAAGGCGGGGGAAGGGCCAAGCTGCCGGAGCCCCTGGCACTGGCGGACCTCGCCACCGCCCTCCTGGGAAAGCACATGTGGACGCACCGGGCAGGCGTGCGGGCGGAGGGGGCTCTCGGGGTCCGTCCAGACCCTCCACTGTCGCTCTCGCCTGGGAGCACGAGCAGGTGGTGCCGTGGTGTTTGTTTATTTTTTATTTTTTAGGAGATTCATCACTGCGCATTATGAGTCCCCATTATTGACTCCGAAATAAAAACGGGGAAGAGCTTCTGGTCGGGGAAACGCGCATCCAGGGACTTTGGCCCCTGAGCCCGGCTCTCCTGTGAGTGGGGCGGCATCGGGCAGGGCTCTTCACCCTCTGCAGACTGGTAGGATCATTAAGAAAACAGTTTGGAATCCGGCACATTTTAAGAGATACACATCAGACCATGCATGATACTCCAACTTGCTCAACACCGCCAGAGTCAGAAATTGCTTTTTTTGTCTGTCCTCTGCCACGAGCGTGTAAGCTCTAGGAGGGCGGGACGTGGCTGCTGGCTCATCACTGTGCCCCGCTCCTGCCTGCGCCTGGCCCGCAGTGTGCACCGCGTAAACGTTGAGTGGATGACGCCTGGGTGGGTGCTCGTGAGAGACGTGTGGATGTAAGAAGCATCCAAACCTGTAGAGAATTCTCATAAGCCTTTTCCTGAGCCAGACCGATGACAGCTGCTGAGAAGCTAGATACATGCTCTGGAGAGAGACAGTTTCACAGTTTCTTTTATGTATTTGGGGTTAAAGGGGGAGGCGTAGGGAAGAGGAAGGACTGAAAGCAGAGAAGGTGGGGTGGGGTGGGGTCACGGGACAGGTAGCAGGACTGTGTTCTCTCTCTCTCTCTCTCTCTCTCTCTCTCTCTCTCTCTCTCTCTCGGGTGGTTATGGCTTATAGCAAAGGCGCGTGAACCTGGATGCACAGAAACCATGGATGGTGCTTGCAGAAGGCAAAGAGGTGCCTTTTACTACAGGAGCTACAGGCCTGGGGCGTGACCGCCCTCTGTGGCCTGCCCTGCGAGGAACTTAGGATCGGATCTCCCTGAGAGGTGGCTTTCTGTGGGACCCCTTTTTGGTCCTCAGTAGTGTGAGGCCTGCAGGCCAGTGGCGCTGCGCTGAGCCCCAGTGTCTCTTCTGTGACGTCAGCTCCCTCCTGAGTGTTGGGGACGCGTTGCTGCAGGGGGCGGAAGAGCAGAGCGGTCCAGCCACATGGGCTTCTCCGAAGGCACCGGCGTGAAATGCGATCGTTATAGGCACCAGCGTGTGATATGATTGTTATAGGCGCTGGTGTGTAACGTGATTGTTATAGGCGCTGGTGTGTAATATGATTCTTATAGGCGCTGGTGTGAAATGCGATCGTTATAGGCGCCGGTGTCTGATGATTGTTATAGGCACTGGTGTGTAATGCGATTGTTATAGGTGCTGGTGTGTAATGTGATTGTTATAGGTGCTGGTGTGTAATATGGTGTTATAGGCGCCGGTGTGTAATGATTGTTATAGGCGCTGGTGTGTAATGATTGTTTTGGCACCAGTGTGTAATGCGATTGTTACAGGTGCTGGTGTGTAATGTGATTGTTATAGGTGCTGGTGTGTAATGTGATTGTTATAGCCGCCGGTGTGTAATATGGTGTTACAGGCGCCAGCGTGTCATATTAAAGTAGGGCAGTCACAAGGGCAGGTGGTATATGAGAAACGTCACAGAAAGATTCATGTCATCGAGGTACAGAAAACGCCTTTTGCTCGCTGTGGAAAGGGAATGGAATTGTTTAGCTCCCTTTGTCACAACTGGCTAAACTCTTTCAACAGCGGGCAGAGGGCGGACACTCGGCTCAGGCACTGAGGTGGAGCAGCCTCTCAGTGACTGCAAGTTGGGGTTTGAATGCGGGCCCCGCCCCCTGCTAGCTACCTGACGCCGAGTCACTTCACCTCTCTGCACGCATCCCTCCTTTTAGGAGACAGTGGTGTAGTAGCTCCCTCACGTGATTGTCGCAGTGACGATCGGAGTTAAGGTACGGAACGCAACTAAGGAAGCCTCTGGCACAGTGAGCACAAAGCAGAGGCAGCTTCTGTCATCACCCCGGTGAGCGGAACAGCCCCACCCCTCCGGGAACTCGGGGACAAGGGACGATGAAATCGCAAAAGAGCAGTAGCTGGCCGTGGCAGGCGCTCTGAGGGGACGCGGACAGCGTCTACCAGGTGGGGCGACAATGCCCGTTCTAAGTGGGCGGCTCAGCCGGGACAGACCCCGAGGCTTGACACAGCAGCCGCTCCCACGCTTCTGTGTTTCAGACCCCACGTCACACTTTTTACTAGTATTCACCTATGCTTTAAACCAGCTGAAAATGTTTCGTAATACAGTTATTTAAAGGAAGCTGCATCAGTGTAAAATGAAAATCACTTTTAAATCATGGGCTTGATGGGCTATTAAAACATTAAAAGAATCACAGTAAGAAAATAAGTATTGATATCGTACATCAAAAGTCACCTCCCCAGCCAGTCTTTGGGACTCCTGCGTAGGAGAATCCCCCAGCTGTGAGTGGAGGCCACGCACTGCCGGCAAGCACACAGTAGGGGTTTGTTTGGTCATGCACCAGTCCTTGCGAGGCCGTGACAGGAGCGGGGTTTGGTTTCAAGCCACTGAGCCCTTCGGAAGGAAGACCCAGGGGAAAGGCGCTTCTCCTAACTAAACAAGCTGCTGATGGGCCAGACACAAACTCAAACCGAAAGGAAAAGAGCTTTCTCAATTTTTAAAAACATGGCTGACTTTGCTTCCAGAATCGAGCTTTCTGTAGCATCATTTCCATTTATTCAGCAAGCGTGTTGAACGCCGTTACACACCTCGCTAGGTGCCGAGAACTCAGCAGCAAATAAGAGGGATGTGGTCCCTGTCCCCATAAAGATCAGAGTCGAAGGGGCAGACGGACATTACAAACCGTAACTTGAGTGATAAGTGCTGCAGAGAAGAAATACAAGGGGCTGTGAGAAGGTTCCAGAGAGACGCCTCTGATGCGCGTGGCGGGGGGAGGGGCCGGGTTTTCGGACACGTCCGTGTTTCCCCTGGGAACCGAAAGATGACTAGGGGTTGATCAGGTACCACGTGGGAGGGAGTCGGGGGAGAGCCTTCTGGAAAGGGGGGACAGGTGGGTATGTGCCCCCAAGGATTCCCTCAAAGAACTGGAAGAATCCAGAACGAAAGCATTTTTTCCTCGCCTTCTTGCCAGGAGCGGGAAGGGAATGAATGACAGGCTCCCTTGGCGGTAGCTCACGGTGCGCTGCGGGACCCACAGCGTTGTACCCTTCTCCCCGAAAACCGTCCGCAGCTAGGTTTTCTGGGTCACCTGGCCTCGCAGAGGGAGCCGTCACTTATCTCCTTTCGGGATTAGGTTTCCAAATACTTAAACATTAATTAAAGTGTTTTGAAAATAGGCCTATTAAGTACCCATTGTCAGTTCCGCTTGTTACCTTGAGTGCCCTAATTACGGGGCTCCCGTCAGGATTATGGGATCTGATGGGTACAGTTGGAAGCTGAGGTTCTTAGCCCGGGGACGGAAAGCAATTAAAGTCAGACTTTGCGGAAGGTTGGAAGGTGAGAAGGTCGCTGCTGTTGTAATGGGCCAGCCCTCCCCCACCTCTCCGGTGCCATTAAGTCCAGGCACGTAATGACGGGAGTGGAAGTCAGTGACAGGCCTCCCTGCCCCTTGCAGGAGCTGGCTCACGTATTTTCATTATGAAACCGTGGGATTTTAGCACGCGTCAGAAACTCAGAAGTCTGTGACTTACCAGGAAAGATGTCATCATCTTATCTGGGTTTTCATTAACCATTAGCCACAAACCATGAGGCTCTCTCTCGGTTGGTATGAATTCCTTTTAAGCATTTTCTGACACATCGTGGACATCGGAGTTGGTGTTGGAACTTTCGAATTGGGTGAAATCGTGCTTTCAAGCTTTCGTCAAACGGTTCAGCCTGGGCTCGTTTCCTCATTGCTCAGGAAAGGTCAGCAAGTGGCCAGTCGTCTTGGAAAGAGGAATTCTCTGTAAGGTGAACTCTGTGCAGGAACTTGGAATTTCTAGGTAAACACACCTCCTTCCAGATCCCACCTGTATCCTGTACCTGCCCAAACTCTCATCAATCTAGGACCACCCCACAGTGCACGGTGTCGTGTTACGCCCCCTGCATGGGCAGAACTGGGTCCTGATCCCAGGGTGGCCAGCGGCCTGCTTCCTGTTTGAGGGCAGCCGGGACGGGACGCGTGATGGGCATCCTAGCGCCCAGTCCTGCCGCTCACTCCCCACCTGCCACTGTTACAGGCGGCGCCTCTGCCTCTCCAATGGTGGGGCTTTCGTTTTTTTCCTCCTCCTTGAATTACTTTTAGACACAGCAAAAATACTAAAGAAACAGACCAATGTTTTTGCATAAGTGACAGAAAAAGGGAACACCGATGTCCGCTGGGGGTGGGGGGGGCATGCACGGGGGTGGGGTACCTTCATGCCGTGGACAGCCGCAGCGGGGGCGTGTGACAGCAAGGGTGGGTCCGACCAGCACGGGCCAGAGCAAGCAGTGGGAAGACGTACGACCTTTTACACGTGACGTTCTTAAACTCGCCAGGCAGTGCTACCGCGTGTTAACGTGAAGACACGAGAGAGAGATTCAGGGTCGCGCTTCCTCCTAGGCGAGGTACGGCGGGAGTTTCGGCGACGTCTAAAATTTGTTCTTTAAGGTCCGTTGTGAATATATGGCTGTCAATTATGTTATCCTCTCATGTTTTCATATATCCGAAATATTGCATAATAAAAATGATAACAAGAACTTAATTTTTAAAAATACAGTTAGCTTTAGGGAATGTATTTGGGTCGGGTCTCAGCCAAGTCCTCGGAAATCGAAACTGACGTTTCAGACTCAAAACCCAGAGGGGCCACAAGAGCTTCCGTCGTCACAGAGACCTGCAGTTGCACCGACTGTACAGCCCTTACGTGGACAATGTTTTCAGCAAGGTTACGGTGAACTGCGGGGTTGTGACCTGACAGCGTCAGGGTAGGCTAGGGCCTGCAACACACGGGTTCGGTCTTCATGGTACTCACATTTTTGAAAATAATCAATTAGCGTCTTTTGAGAATTTATATTTAAAAACCTGGACTGCCATCGGGGACATGTCCTCCCCAGTTGGCCACTGTCCCCACCCAGCCAGGTCTCATTTTGTTACCTGCCAGGCCCTGGAGGAACTTGAGTTTGTAACCCTTGCACTAGATTCAAGTTCTCACTTAACTAGAAAACTCAGTGATTCAAAATGTGCCTTCTCAAGTTAGTGATGTAATTTTACCAGGAGATGCACTAAAAGCGTCATTCCTGAGATATCCTGGTACAGGATCTACCGGGTTAAAGACTTGTAAACGGGTATTTTGGTTCTGACATGTTTATAAAAATGGCTGTCATGGCAAACAGCACCGTGGAGCGACTCAGCCACGGGGCGATGCAAGAGGCAAGCTGAGAGCTGGCTGGTATTCCCACGGGGCCGTTCCGGCAATGCTACCACGCAGATTTGTTGAGAAAAGGCAATTATTTCTAGGCTAATTAAAGAGCTTGATTAAAAAAAAAATGTACAACTGCCTAGCTGCCTACTGTCAAGTTGAATTTTTATGCAAATCTTCCCTCTTCTGTTTTGGTGGGTCTGAAGATGACGACAGCCACACGACAAGAAGTTCTTGGCCTCTACCGCCGAATTTTCAGGCTTGCGAGGAAGTGGCAGGCGGCATCCGGGCAGATGGAAGACACCATTAAAGAAAAACAGTACATACTGAACGAAGCCAGGACGCTGTTCCAGAAAAACAAAAACGTAAGTAGGCCTCCGTCGGAGGTTGCAAGGAAGAGAGCAGTTTCTCGTCTGTTCATTTCTTTTCCGTCCCCAAGTTGAGGGGACCAAGCGAGCAGCAGAAGTCACGGTGGCGGAGCGCGGGCAGGAAGCGGCCAGAGGCGCAGCCGAGCCAGCGTGCCCGCCCCCGGGGGCAGAACCCGGCCCTGTTTCTCCACGTGGTTCTGGTCTTGCTCCAACTGGTCAGGGGCCCGGCATCCTCAGAAGACCCCACGAGCTAGGTGACAGGAGTCCGGCTGGTGACAGTTGTCAGGGGCGGAGTGGTCCCTCCACGCCGCGCCTGTGGCCGGCCCCGTGCACAGGAGGTGCGCGTGAAATTGGTGTTTCTCGGTGTATGATCTACTCAGAGCGCCCACGGAGGACCCCGTTCAGTGGGGAGAGATGAGGTCAGGACACAGGCTCCCTTCACGACCTGGCCGTGAACTCGAGCCTCGGGCTAGCTCCCAAGTTTGCCCCGACCCTAATCCACACCCCCATCCCCTTCTCGGCACCCCGAGGCCTCCCTGCTCTGCGGGGCCAGCCTGCCCGTGAAGCGGTTCTGCCTTTAGCGCAGACACGCGTGCCCCGTCGGGGGCAGTGTCCCGCTGTGCGTGCCCCCTCGGGGGCGGTGTCCCCCTGCCCCCGAGGCCCCCTGAGGCCCTCACACCGTCCCGAGGAAGGAAGCTACACACTGCAAATGCCGTTTCTGTTGCGTCCTTCAAAAAACAGCCTGTTTTGCGTATATTTAGAATGAAATTATTAGTACATTTAATGACTTACTAGTATACATAGAAATCAGTGTAAGTACATATATGGGACCTGTGGGCTCAGAAATATTTCTTGAAAGTAAAAGATGTCCGAGGAGTTCACAGACCCCTGACCTGGACCTGCTCTAAGGACTTCGTCACACTCTTTTTTCTTCTTGTTTCTTTTGACTCTCCCTGGCTGGCCGGTCAGCTCCTCAGGTTCTAGACGTGTCACACTTCCCTAGTGTGCCCCTGGGCCCTGCCTTGTGCTCGTCATAAATCAACGAGCATCGACAGGTTCTTTGATTCAGTCGGCCTTCTCCGGGAGCCCCTCTCTGCCTGACCCGTCCCTGCGATGACCCTGTGCTGAACTCCCTGACTTTGTCACCATGCTGCTTCTGTAGCTTCACGTGTCAGGGTTGCTCTGCCTGGGTGGCAAAGGCAGGGACTGCGGCCTCCCCGTGTCCGGCCCGGTGCTGGGGGTGTCGCAGCAGTGAGTGCCCCGTACGCCCTGCAGGCTCACCCAGGGGGTCACCGCTCAGGACCCGTTTTGTCATGGCAGTGATTGACCCCGCATTCGCCTCTGCTCGAACTGCGGGTGTGAGCCAGAGGGAGGCGTGTGTGCCGGTGACGACGCGTGAGGGAGATGATTTTGCGGTGGGGGGAGGTACATGCGTTTTTAACTTTAAGACTTGTGCTCGTTTCACTGTGTATTAGAAAGAAAATAGAGTATCAGGCCATTTCACAAATGCTGCGCCTTTAGGAGAGAGTCCATTTAAAGAAAAAGTTTACTATTAGCATGGGTGCTGTGTAGATACAGCACACTCATGAGGCAGCCTCTGGATGACTGGGTTTGGAGAGCTGTACCCCAGACTCGTCTCGATGGACAGGGGAGCCCAGGAGCCCCAGCCCACTGCCCAGCGCCTTCTCCGGGCTCCTTCCTCCCCGTCCCTCATACAAACTAAGTAGTTTCTCGTAACCTCGCTTGCTGTAAGAGCTTGATGATCATCCAGAGGTGGCGCACAGACCGCTCCGAATCGTGGGCAAACGGGAGGGAACACGGATGTCTGTACCCAAGGCGAACACCAGCGCAGCAGCTGCTGAGAAGCGCAGAGGTCAGAGGCACAGCCTCTGCCCCAAGGGACCCAGCGGGGGTTCTGCGCGTTGCAGTTCCTGGAACTCTCCTCTGTGCCAAGAGGTGCCACAGGACACGAAGGCCCTTGGAATTTCCGAGAGGCCAGCCCAGACTTCCCTGGGGGTGTCATCGGGGCTGATGCAACCCCCGCTCCGCCGCGAGGCCCACCTGCAAACGCCTCCCAGAGCCGTGTGGTGACTCATTTTCCGTCCTCGAGTGAAAGGCGCTGTCCCCTTCTCCATCTGGCTCTGTGCTGCGGAATGAACTTTGCATTCCTTTCTCTGAAACTGGACTACCACGATTTGACAATTTCGTAATGTCAGAAGTCATTTCTTCCCCTTACTAATGAGCGAGGCGGTTCACAGTTCAAAACGAGAGCTGAATCACCCTCCAGAATCTCACGCAGCGGTGTCTAGACGGTGCTCGCTGAGACAGTTCGATCGGCTTGAGGAGGGTGTGAAGGAGCGCACTCACTCAGCGTCGGTGGGAATGTAATTCGTAGCTTGCTCGTGGGAATATAAATTCCCCTTAAAGGTGTCGTCTGAATCTAGCGGGAATATCTGTGAGAATTAAAAACGCAGGAACATACACCCTTTGACCCCATAGTTCTCTGTCTGGAATTTTTATCTTTTAGATATATTTGCACGTGAGCCAAAAGAAATTTAGAGGGATCCATAGCACAATTGTTTATAATGGCAAAAGATTGGAAATAACCTAAGTGTCTGTCGGTAGAAGATTGGATAAATTATATTACAGCCTGCTGTTGGAATTTGGTGCTGTTAAAAAGAATGGGCCAGCTTTATATGTGTAAACGTAGAAGGACCTTCAAGCTGTTAGTGGAAAAAGCAAGGTTCAGAACAAAGCAAGCTATCGTTTGTGTAAGAAAAAACCTAAGTATATACAGGAGTGCTTCTGTATGCCTGGATTATCCCTGGGGGACCAATTCAGAACAAAGCAAGCTATCGTTTGTGTAAGAAAAGAAAACCTAAGTATATACAGGAGTGCTTCTATATGCCTGGATTATCCCTGGGGGACCAGCGAGAAACCGCTGGTAATTGGTGTTCCTGAGAAGGGGAGCTAGGACAGAGCGCTGAGAGGGAGACTTCTTTCTGATATTACATCCTTTGCTATCGTTTGAATTATTTTTTACCACGTGCTCATATTACCTATTTCAATAATTTTTAAAAGTTTAATCCACAGTAAATGTCATATTAAATTGCTTTTGATTTTTCAAACATCAGTGCAGTGTGCTGCACAGAGGACGCACGCCCAGCTCCGCGTGCGCTAGGAGCTGCTCACAGCCCGCTCTCCGCTTTCACAGCTCACGGACGCACGCCTGATCCAGCAGTGCATAGAGGAGTGCACGGCCAGGATCGAAATCGGACTGCACTACCAGATCCCGTACCCGAGGCCCGTAAGTGCGACCCGTGTTGGCGTGCGGTGGGTCCGTGTCCGTGTCAGCCCGGCCATGTCCGGGGAGCGCCCCGAGAGGGCCAGCGCTGGCCGAGAAGTCGGGAGCTGCAGGAGGCACGCTGGGAGCCGGCCGTCCTCGTGTGCCGCCGGCTGTCACCACGGCCCCACGCGGCAGGGCAGGCCCCCTCCCTCCCGTACGGGAAAGCCAACTCGCGCTGACGCCGCCTTTCACTGTTTTATGGAAAAATTTGTGTTTTCCTTATTGCGTCCGACGGGTCTGTTGTTAATTAAAGAACAAAGTTCAAACGTTAAAGGAAAGCATCATAATGTCAAAGGTGAAAATTGTCAAAAATTCACACCCTGTGCAGAGACTGCCATCACTGTGGGGTCTGACTCGATGAAATTGCCAATACTCTCCTCTTGACCTAGAAAACCAGCAATTTCGTATTGTATTGGTTCAGCCTAATAGTTCAGTGATACATCCTCATAGCCTCTTCTGTACTCATGCACGTATTTTTGTTTATTTATTATTCATTCATTCATTCATTCATTCATTTTTTTACTTAAAGTACCTGGGATCCCGGGCGTACTGTTTGTTGCCTGTTTATTTTACTTCCTGTCTGCTGGACATCGCTGCCTCCACCTTTTCATGGGGTCGCACCGCATGCCTGTAAGAAGGTGCCGCAGCTCAGCCAGCGCCATTCGGTGGGCGGTGACGTGGGTCCCGGTTCTCCCCTGCGCACAGATCGTGTGTCCACACGCGTCTCTTCTCACCTTCTTTGCGTTCTCATCTCACTGTGAACCGTGGCCATTTTCCCCTCCATGCAGGCAATAAAGAGGAGCACACGCTCTGGGATCAGACAGATGTGGGTTCGAATCCCGGCGTCACCACTTAGCGTATACTCTTGAGCGAGTTCTAACCTCCGGGCCTCCGTTTTCTCATCTGTAAATGTGGACGAAATTCCTTCCGAGATGATCATAAGGGTTAACGTGTGTAAGGATTGCAAGCATTAACGAGTCTGTGGATTGAGCGCTTAGCAGAGAGCACGGTATTTACTAAATCCTCGGTGAACATGAGCTGCCGTAATGATTATCATTCTTAATATTGTTATTTCTCTTCTTATCCAGATTCATCTGCCTCCAATGGGCCTTACCCCACTACGAGGCCGGGGCCTTCGCAACCAGGAAAAGCTGAGGAAGCTTTCCAAACCAGTGTACCTCCAGTCTCACGATGAGGTTTCCTAGCCCGGAAGGAGGTTGATTCCCCTGCACGATGAGCCCACTAGGTCTGCACTATAAGCCAGATGACAAAACCCTTCTGCCTGACGAGGGGCAAAAATTCGAATATCTTCTTAAAAACCTCCAAAATACTGATTCTCACCGCGTGATGTGTGCTGTTTGTCAAGGCCTTGCCGCCTGAGCAGACGACACCAGTCCTAGAGGCTGCGGACCGCACATCCTCCCCAAAGCATCATTTAGAAGCAAGGCTGAGGCCCATGGGAGGCTTTTCCTCAGAAGACCTCGCTGGACACGCCAGCCGACACACAGACGTCACCCAGGTCCTGGAAGTCCTCGTGGCGGCTGTCAGACGACACACCACCCTCACAATAGTTCAGGCTGCTTTTTCAAGTATCAGATTTGCTTAAAAGTGGGCTTTTTGTGTGTTGTCTTTTGACCCTTCCAATTTCCAGATAAACCCTCCTTAAAAAGTGCATCATTGGATTTATCATGGTTTTTCATGGAAATTTTCTATGAGTCCCATCCCCGCCCCCGACACAACACATACACAAAAGTGCGTCGTAGCTAAATGCATGTTTGCTTTGTCTTTACAGCGTGTAATTACTTGGGATGCACTTAGCCTCTGAAAGGCTCATTTGAAACTCATACTGCATTCATTATGAGTATTTTACCTTGACATAATTAGAATGTGCAAGGGCCAAGCTGGCTCTCAAATGATGTCTAAGCAGAAGTGGGACAAGGAGAGATCAGAACACCAGGGCGCACACCCCGCATGTGTGGGGTCCAGTGAGACCCCCCCATGGGAAGTCAGTAGAAGTCTGTAGCATTCCCTCCACTTCCAGAGAGGATGGGCGTCACCAATAAACACAAATCTCTCGATTTTCGTCTCCGTATTCTTTTCCAAAATGGCCTTGTGACCCGCAGATGCAGCAGCTGACGACTTCCTGTCCGTACCTAAATTTAGGATTCCCTCGTCGCACAAATCCTCAAATTCAAAGTGAGCACTGTATTTCCATCTCAAAACCTGCTCCTGTAAGCAGGGGTTTGGCGATGACATCGTATAACGTTATAATAGTATGCAGAACAGAGCTTTAAACTCTACGGTATCAGTGGAAGAACAGAATATGCATTTAACACAACTGCGGCGACAGGCCTTTGCTGAGGGGGGCGGAGGCGAGTCAGCGTGCTGGCTAGTGTGTCGGCCACACCGTGCACCGCTGCTCCGCACAGCCTCACGGTGGTGGCGTGCCCCCTGCCCATGCCAAATCTCCCTGTCCGGAAGTGGTTCTGATGCGAGGACCTCTCCCGGCGTGCAGAGCCTGTGGACTGAAGCCGACTGCTTCAGCCAGCGGTCAGCCTACGAAACTGCTCTGTTCTTGCTTTGGAGTTAGAACCGGCTGGGCTGGACCAGGTGGGTCCCTGCCGAGGTGACTGTGACGGCAACTTCTGTCTTATTCTGTGGCGTGTAGGAACCACCTTTCTAACTAACCGCCAGGCTAGTTAGTCTCTGAGCATCTTCCATGTGCCAGGAGTGTTACCAAAATGTGAATTTTATATGCCTACCCTCCTTTGTAAGGATGCATGCTGTTACATAGCAACATAATTGTTAATTTACTTCCAAACCTTCCATGTAACCTTTGTTTGTTTATAATAGCTTTTTTTTTTTTTCATTTTCTCTCCGAGACTATAAAATCTCCATCTTTGGTCTTTTAAAGGCAGAACCTGTCTTCCCTGAATCCTCTCTTTCAATGAAACTTTCTTCCAACACTGAGCGAGGACTGAAAACGGGTTAGATTTTTAAAGAGCAAGGACTAACTTGGTGACAAGGTTTGTCTGATGTCATCTGCAGAGCTATTTATACACAGGGCCTATGGCTTCTCACCGAGCTGATCTTGGGTCACCTCTGCCCCAGACTCCAGCCTCTAACTGGCCAGGACCTCTGAAGAACACACTGCTCTTTCCTAATGTGGTCATTAATTAGTGTTAATGAATATACCACATTGGTCCCGACAGAAAATGACCTCAAACTCATGGCAAATCTTTTCAAAGTGGAGGAAATTTTTTAAATTACAAGAATTTAATCCATTGTACAGAAACATTCTGTCCCTTGACCCCTAAGGAATGAGAACAGCCACTCCCTGCCGCCCTCAGCTTTTCTCCGCTGAAGCGGGAGCTGTATGACTGTAATTAAAATTCAATTGTTCTCTTAACAACCCTCTCAGTGCCTTGCCGCGTGCGGTGAGGCTTATCTGACCCGTCCAGGATGCAGGAGTCTGGGATCCTGACCACCTGCCCATCTCACATGACTAACAATCTTGTTTGGAACGATAAGGCGGTTCCAGGAATCTATCTTTCCTGGTTTTCTTTCCTCTGTGGAAAAATTGTGTTTCTGGAAAAAAAAAATAGCTATTAACCTACCTGCTTTGGGCTGAAGGAGACTGGCTCCTCCTGTCTGTCTCTTCATCGCCTCTGGCAAGATTCGGGGGACCCCCTTTGGCACTTCATTTCTGGGGGCCCAGAGATGATTTGCTCACCTCATAATTCAGAGTCCTTGATCAGAATTCGCTGGGGCTCCATGCTCTCATGACGAAATAAGGTTTCGGAGTGTGTTTTTATTTGACTCTCAGATGCTTTCTGCATTCAGAAGTAATCGAAGACTCCCAAGTCAGGCCAGACACATCGAGACTCCTGGACGGCCTTACATCTTGGCTCAACTCTGCACTGACCGATGGAATGTCCTGAAAGGGACCACTTGAGCCAAAGAGCTCCACGAGCGAGTCAGCAGAGAAGTAACAAAGCAGGAATTTGATTTTTATCTCCCTCGGGACTCTCTTCCAGCTGGCCTAGGGAGGACACAGTGATTCTCCAGAAATTTCTTGGACGTGGTTGAAGCTAATCTCTTCTGAGACTCTACATCCTCGCAACACTGCCAAGTCCACGGCAGGAAGGCGGCACGTGGCCAAGAAAAACACGCCGGGTGCTAGAGCCAGGCAGACCTCGGCTCCCACCCTGGCTCGGGCGAGTGACTCAGTCTCCCCGAACCACCAGAGGGAGAGACATTGTGCCCAACATAGGAACAAGGAAGACGTCCGATGGGCTGGGCATGAGGCGTGGCACACAGTAGGCACGCAACAGTTATGGGTTCACGCGCATCTCCTTCCTTCCAGAAATTTCGGCCCACGGGTACGGTCCCAGCGCTGCCACTGGCCAGTCCACCACTTGGGGCCGGTCACTCTTCTAAACCTCCATTCCTGCATCTCCAAAACGGAGACAGCGATAATGCCCACCACATACGATGGCTGCGAGAAGTGCATTTAAAATATATGAAGAGCCTCAAAACAATAAAAGTGGCCCAAGCCTCTCTCAGCCTCTGAGAAGCCCTGGCGTAGGCCCATGTGAAAGCCAAACTCAATGACAGAGCGAAATAATGAGGAAAATAACAACAACTGCAGGGGAGCTTGGCCGCACGGCTGACGGGCCAGGCTGCAGAGCCACTGCCTATGTCCCATCCAGGCGCCACTATGTTAGCAGAGATCTGAGCTGGGCGATATCGCTTACCTTCTCCGTGTCATGGCTTCCGTAGCTGTAAAACAGGATCATAACAGTGACCCGCCTTACAGCCTGCTCTGAAATACCCGGCTCACAGCAAGTGCTCAGTTAATGTGACTCATCATCATCACCATCAGCACGTCATGTGACTCAAGAAAAGAAAGCTAGATTGTAGTTGACAACGGAAGGCCTTTTATTTTCCGTGCAGAGACTGTCGCCGTCAGTTATCCAGCTGGCACAGAGAGGCCACCCCTCGGTTTATCCAGTGCTTCTGGGGCCTCTCTGTCGGCAGTTCGATGGAGAGGACGTAGTTGGTGGAGTGGCCCGTGGTGGACAGGGTGCCTCTGCGGGCACTGGTTTTATAGACCGGACACACGTAAACGTCTCGATGCTGAAACAGTGCACTTTCCCCAGGTTTCAGCCAAATGATGGGCAACGGGTCATAGAGGATTTTGGGGAGAGACTCCCCAATCTGCATCGTTTTCCTGTCCCAACGGGCACCTTCTAAGAAGAGTCCCTTTATGTAGGCGCCGTCTTCTGGGCTGCTCTCCATGACCGTCTCCCGTGTGGTTACCTGGAAGAGAGGAAGCTGTGAGCGCCATAACCTGCCGTTTTCCTCACTGGGGCACCATTAAGAGGCTGGAAAAGTGCCACCTGGCTGCAGTGCCTGCCTCGCCCAGGACGCACCTCCCAGTAGACGGGGGCTTCGGTGACGATGTTCCTGCCTCCCACACAGGGGCCAGGTGTGACTTCTAGTCAGCACGCTGCCCTTACTCACAGAAGCAGAGACTACCATGTTAACTGTAACTAAGCGACCATCCCTCGATACAGTGTGGGGTTAGAGTCACGTGCATGCTGGCAAAACCGTTCTTGGGGGGAAAAATAAAGCCTTGGTTTGCCATTTTGGTCCATTTCTGTGGTGTAAAGACCCCACCATGGTCAACGTCAGGTCATCAGCTCTTAACGACACGCTCCGGCTGGCTCTGGTGAGTTGGTGAGAGCTGGCACCGGCACACCGCGGTTCAGAGTCAGAGGTGGTACCCTCCATTCCTCTAAGTGCAGAAAGTGGTCTCGGGGTGGGGGGAACGACGGCGAACCAGAGAGCACAAGCTCCACTTGAAATCGTTCGAATTCTAGTCTTTCTGTTTTTGTGAACATTTCTACTTCTAAGTACTTATTTCTAGAATAGCAAAAGGGTATTGATTTCTGTATCGTTAACCACTATCCAGTCACGTCACGCATTCTCCTATTAATTCTGAAAGATATGTTTTCAGAGTCTCTTAGGATTTCTAGATACATAATCATTCCTACATCAAAAAAAGAAGATTTTATTTTTTTTTCCAATGTTTGCACCGGTCATTCTGTTTTCTTATGGCATTAATTGTGGCTTAACATTGTCCTCACAGGCCCATCGAGTTAAGTTTATTCACAAACTGAGACCTGGGGCCACCAGTCCATGACCTCTGAACCGGATGCTCTCAGAGGGTCTTCCCACAGTGCTCTACGTAACAGCCCACCTGTAGTATGGACAGGGCGATGCTTGGCCCCGGGTATGTCCTTTAACCTACGCCAAGCACACGACTACCCACGGCCAACGACACCCTCCCCGGTGAGGAGTGCGCCACGCTGAACACGTGGCATAGGGGGTGTTTTCATTTCTCTTGGCAGGACGAGCGCAGAGCTTTCCTCTGTAAAGATTCCGTTTTACATACACGGAGACAAAGCCTTGGGGGACTCCGAGTCTGTCGGGAATACCTTCCGGAGCCCCGTTAGGTCATGCTAAGGCGTCATTCAGAGCATCTCAGAGGCAACCGGGCCTTCGCACACGCAAATGTTAGAACCAATAAGGACATGGCCAATACTGGCTTTCTCTGGCCGACCCCTGGAGCAGGCCCGACCCAAAGTACGCCTACCTCAAACTCGAACCCGATGTGGTCGATGGGGATGGTGTGTCTCCGGGCGTAATTCTGAGAGACGCCCGTCAGAAAGGACTGTGTGAAGTAGAAGCCAGATATCCAGAAGACCACAGGAGGCCCGCCGTCAATCCAGTCCTGCAGAGCCGCAGAGGAACAGACCCCGAGTCAGCGCGACGTCGGAGGTCGTTCGAAGGCAGGCAACAGAAATGAGTCCCCACTAAGAAATTCACTTTTTTCTGATTTTCCTTGGCGCAGGCAGCCCTCTCATTGTAATTTACATTTTCCCACTTTTGAAATGAAGGTACAAAGGTTTGTTTCTGCTTTGGGAACAGCCCAGGGGCAAACGGGGGCCAGGGACACACAGAGCAGTGGGGGACAGGGGCCCCATGTCCACCGAGCGCTAGCCACCTTCTCCGGCGATGGCTGCCAAACAGGAAGGCACGTCCATTGTTTCGCGCCTTCCCTTTTTTTTGCAAGAAATCAAAACTTTCTTGATTTTTAGGTGTAATAACCCAATATTTACATGCTACCTCAAAAAATTTTCAAATTACTGGGTTACAAAACCAAATACATCTTCTTCTAGCAAATCTGGCGCATGAGCGACGTTTGCGACAGTGCCTACCCCTTTCCCCGTAGGCTCTAAGCTTTCCAAGAATTTTGAAAAGTCTCCCTTCCTGCCCGCAACTCTGGGAAGCCTGTTCCCGTAGGAGCTCGGCCCAGCGTGCTGCATGGGTCGAGCTGGAGGATGTCCTTCTCTGCACACCGCGCCCCACCCCCGCCCCCACCTTTCATCTGTCGTCTCAGAATGTACTGTTCACCTACATGAGCCAGGTGCCCGGTCACCCTGACCCCCGGTACCTGGAAGAAGGCCAGGCGGGCCAGCAGGTCGGCCACATAGCCCCCCAGGGCCTTCAGTGACGGGTAGGACTTGGCCATCCACATGGCTGGCACTTTACCCACGAGCACGCTGTCGAAGACGTCCTCCAGCTCCGAGGACATCAGGACTTGCCCCTTAATGGCTCGGCCAAGGCTGACGAGGCTTTTACGAACCACTTTGGTCAGCCTGTGGGGACAAAGGAGCCAGCTCAGCTCCGCTCGTCAGGGCCTCAGGCACACTGTCCCCAGGTCCCCTTCCACGGTTCCTGCCTCGAAGAGGTCGGACAGTCAACGTGTACATGCGTGGGAGAAAACTCACCGAGATGAGAAAAAATTAAATCACCCATCCTCTTCCCCCTAAAAGATGAACATATAGCTTTCCAGATTTTTCTGTATGTAAACACAAATTATTTTTTAATGGGATCATGCTATGTAATGAATTTTTTTGTGATCTGTTTTTCACTCAGTTCATAGGGATCTTCTTCCCAACTCAAGAGCCTTGCATCGTCTCTTTAATGGCTTTTTAATGACTGCAAGGTGTCGCGTCTTATTTAACGATTCTGTTCTCCCTTTGCTGAAACTGACTTCTTCTAGACTATTGCCACTGTAAACAACATCGCAAGGAGCACCCATTTGTAGCGATCTTGTGGCCATGTATAAATATCTTCTTACTAAAAGCAGAATTTTTAGGTCAAAGGGTAATGCAATTTTCAGGGTTTTGATCTATCCTGCCAAAGTTGTTCTTTGTATAGACGACGAGGTGCACCCCTGAGAGAAGGCAGCTGGGGAGGTGCCGAGGTCGCCCGCCCTCCTATCTGGCTTCTGGGTGACGAGGCCCAGCCACGCCCAGAGGGAAGGCACCTGAGCATGACAAAGAATCGGCCGGGAGAGAGGCCTCGTCCCCTCCAAAGGCTTGTGAAATCCCAGCCAAATGGACACAAGAATGATCAAATGCCAGAAAGAGCTTCCGGACGCACAAGCACTAAATGTTCACATTAAGGGATTTCAGGTTGAGCCACGTTGAGCCATTTCAGGTTGAGCCACCTGGTGCACGTGCTAGCGGAGGCATCGAGGGCAAAGTTGCCATCCGAGGGGTTATACCACACACCTCTAACCCCAATCCCTGAAGACCTGCGTGCAAAAGTTTTCCTTCTCTAGCTACTAGGAGCTCCGCTAGCTTCCAGGATTTTAGTACCCAAGGAAGGAGCATTTGCCCCAGGAGACACAATAATGGCTCCCCTGAATCGGAGGCTGAACCGTCACCTAGGCTTTTCGGGGCTTCTCACGACACTGGGTACAGAGGCCGAAACGGGGAGCGGGAGGAACGTTAAGATGTTGTCTGATGTGATTAAACCTGACCTTCATTGGAAAACGAGACTGCTGTCACCCTGCTCGCTTGTGTTACAAGGGCCGGTGGCAAAGTCCAGTGCAGGCCCCCGCAGCCACCAAGGAAGAGCTCCAGTGACCTCAGCAAGGAACGGAAGCCTTTATGCCCGGTGTCCGGGTGACTGAGAACTACATCCCGCCCTGCCAAAGAACTCTAGAGAGGAACCCTGAGGCCGAGAAAGCCAAGAAGTCCTTAGAGGACATCCTTCCAGTCCCCTAGTCCTTTGAAGTCAGAGCTGTCCATAAAACTGAGCGACAAGTAACGAGGCAAATGGCGGCAGCCGCACGGGGAGCGTCTGGAGCAGTGAGAACCTGTACTTAGAGGCACAAGCCATGAGCTTCCTCCTCCGGCCCATGGCGCCTCTGGGAGCCCTTCAGCTTCGACCATTTGTAAGTGAATTAAGATGATCTCACGAGGCTCTACGCCACGGTAACTGCGGAAGCGGGGCGGGAGCCCGTGGCCGGCCGGGGGCGAGGCAGGGGGTGGCTGGCCTTCTCCCCTCGCCTTGCTCCATTTACCCCGATTTCACATACTGGCTAAGTGCCTGGGCTCTGGAACCAGACAGCCTGGGGGCACACTCAGTTCTGCCACTGAATGCCCATGGGACCTTGCACTTAACCCTTCCGGGTCTCTGTTTCCTCATTCGTAAAATAGTGGTGGAGGGTTTACTAACTGTGCACATTTCAGAAGACTGTCGTGTGGCTGGAGGCAAACCCACGCTCCGAGGGCTCAACCGGCCTGGCGCTGATGCTGATGGTTACTATCAGCCTATACGTGGCAGTGGTTTTAACTTGACTCTGCAGATGTCACATGACTGAATGGCAGAGGAATGATTTAACCCTGGGCTGGCGTGTGTTGGGATGGCCTGATTTGCAGCCCTCCCTGTGGGCGGGGCAAACCCTTTCCTCCCAGTTACCCTGTTAGACCCTGGCCCTCGCACCCCAATTCCCAGGGTTTAAGTAGAGCCCATCCGGCCCACCTGTTGAATCTGATGAGCTCCTGCCTCAGGACGGTGTTCATGGATTCTTCATAGACCACTGGGTACAACTTCATGACCCTCTCCAGGTCAAAGTCGTCGGGAAGTTTGGAGAGGATGTCGTGGGCCAGCTCCTCAATCACCTCCTTAAATGCAGGAGAGACGTGAATGAGAAACAAGCCCGTGGCCTGCGGTTCTGTCTGGGTAAACCTGAAGCCGTCTGCATTTGTCTTTTTAAACACAGTCCGTGGGCCCTTCCCGGGAACACTCCTACAGAAGCCAGTCCCGCAGGAGAAGGGACGGGTGGAGGGGGTGGAGGGGGAAGCGGGGAGGGAACAAACCCCCACCAGCCTTGGCAGGTGGGGGTGGGGTGGGGGGACATCACCCTTTGGCCGAAGAAGTAAAAACCTGGAGCAAGCGCCCGAGGGCCAGGCGGGGCCTTCTTGCTCCGCCCCAGCCAGGTGGCCTCAGGCCAGCTGGTGCTTGAGATGGGACTCTTGCTCAGTGACAGGGACACCTGGGAAGGCAGGAGGCCATGCCTTATCATTGAGCAGTGGGCTTGGCCAGCCAGCTGGGGAGGGGACAGACCCTGAGGAACAGAAAGAGCAGGGCTTGGGTGTGGGCTCTGCCATCCTACGCCCTGCGAGGTACACACTCCTCGTGCACTTCCCACTGCGAGGGGGATTTCTACCCCTAAGTCGAGACCCCCCAATCTGCTGGTTTATCCTCACAGCTATGACTACTTCTGGCACTGAGAACCAAATCAAGAAACCGAATGCACAAAACCCACAGCTGAGAGGGGCCAGCGAGCGGGGGCGGGGAAGCTGGGGGAGGGAGGAGGAGGGCGTGCTGGGATCTGGAGCCGGGGCTTCGGGGCCTGCCTCTGTCCCCGAGTCTGTGGACATCGTGAAGCGGGTCACTTCCCCTTGCAGGGCTCATGTCGCCCTCGTCTGTGGACTGAGCAGAGGGAACGGGGCAGTGCCTCACGAAGCGTGGACTGACCACGAGAGGCACCCAGAAGGGTTCCAGGAGCTTCCAGGACATGAAGCCAATAGTGCTGAACCATACGGCCATAAAGTCGCCCTCCTTGCAAGCTTCAGATACCTTTTTCTTTCTACCTCCTTCAAGGAGAAAGTCTCAGGTCAGTGCTAACCGACAGTCTGGACACCTGCTTTCGCAAGAAGCCAGCAAGGCCTCGGTGGCATCGTCTGGGAAGAACCCAGTGACGGCCCGGCTTGTCTTCTTTTTGTAGCTGCCATGGCGTTCTGGAAATGGCGCTGGGCTTGGAATTTACGATACCGATATGCAATTTTTGAAATAAATGATTTTAACCCAAACATAGTTGGTTTTTAAATACCACGTGAGTGGAGTGGAGGTGAAGTGTGGGCGTAGCCACGGGCCCTGCCGGGGACACAGGAGGAGCTGGCATCCTGGAAGCACCGGTGCCCCTCCAGCTCTGCGTCTGAGGACACGCGGCAGGAGCACCAGAGCCACCGTGCCCCCTCCGTGGGTCTGCCCCCCACTCCGGGGGCTGCGCTCCCTCCTGCCTCCGCTTCCCCGCCTGCATAGCCGTCACCCGCCGTCTGTGCACCCCACCCCCCCAGAGAGAAAACAGCCTGTGAACTGGATTCGCGCCCAGTTACCTGGGGGGATTTGCCACTCCCCGCCGACTGCCTGGGCAGGGTCAGCAGCACCCCCTGAAACAGCTGGTTGGTCTCCTGGTTGTCCTTGGTGATGTCGGCATTCTCGTGCAGGCCAAACACCTCTGGGTGGGCCGTGATGGGAAGGCTCCGGAGGTACTCGATGTAGGACTGGAAGGGAAGCCTTCAGCTGACACACGTGGGTCACTCGGGGCCCGACCGGTCAGTCAGGGTCTGGCCAGACCCGGCCCGGGCAGGAATCATACTGGATCGGAGCATGGGACACACACATATACACATGCGTAACATACGCACGCATACACACACTCACGCACAGACACATGTACTCACACGTACCCGCACATCCACACATGTGCAGACGTGCACACATGCATGCACACATAATATATACACAAAGACACACGTACTCACACATACCCTCACATCCACACACATGCACAGATGTGCATGCATGCACACACATAACACACATATGCACACACAGAGACACATGTGCTCACACACATCCATACACATGTGCAGGCGTGCACACATGCATGCATACAACATAACACACACGTACACATAGACACAGAGACACACGTATTCATACATACCCTCACATCCACACATATGCGCAGATGTGCACACATGCATACACACATGTACACACAGAGACACACATACACATGCGTGTGCAGACTGCACACCCGCATGCACATGCATGTGCATAACATACACATGTGTGCACACACAATATCAGATACACATGCACATACACACATCCACACACATGCGCAGACACACACATACACATACATGTGCACAACACACACATGCATACACACAGTCACACACACAATCTCAGACACAAACACATGTACTCACAGAACTCACATCCACACGTGCAGACGTGCACACACACATACACGTGCATAACACACACACATGTACAGACACACGTACTCACACAGACACATCCATACACATGCTCAGATATGCACACACACATACATATACACTTGCATACACACATGATCTCAGATACACACACAGACATGTACTCACACTCATATCCACATGCGTGCACACATGCATGCACACATACGTACACACACACATACACATGCTCTCATACACACTCACGCGCATACGCACACACGCGCGCACACGTGCACACTGGGTGAACACATCCCAAGCTCTTCTGTGCTTTCTGGCTTTAGAGTCAGACAGAGCTGGATGTGGATCCAGCCCCGACACAAAGTGACTGTGTAACCTCGAGCCTGAAACCCGTTTCCTAATCTGTCGATGGGGAGACAGACGAGGTTATGAGGGGCAAGGCCTTGGCATAGAAAAGGGGTGCAATAAAAGAAGCCCCTCCCATCCTCCCTTGATTTCTCGTTTCCTCCTCTCCTCTCTCTCGCCCCATCCAGTGTTCTGGTCCCTTCCTTTGCCACCTTCTGAACCTTTGATTTCAAGTAGCACTTCTCAGCCCGTCCACTACAAGGCTTCACTCTAACGCCCTTCCCCACCCCCCAGATGGACCTCAGATTTTGGAAGACCTTGTCTACCAAGTACCCAGTATTCCTTATACGGCAATGATGTCTCTCCTGTAGGCTTTCTGGAATATTGGAAATAGCTTATGGACCCAAATCTGCAAGCTCAAGGCTACCCCTGGGCCCTCTTTGGCTGCACTGCAGCCTCTAGCCACAGGGAGACGGCTGAGACACCCTGGGGGACAGAGGGGCCTCTTCCTCCCCGCCCCTCACCTGATAGGAGCCGTGGGGAGGGATGTAGTAAGTGTCTCCAGGAGCAACATAGTAATGGTCCTGCTCGATTTCCTTACAGTAGAACGTGGACAGAAGGGACAGCAGGAGACGTCGGTCTTTGTCATCGGTCACTCTGCCTCCATAATTACACTCCCCTGGGGACAATGGGAAGAGGAAGACATTGAGCCCAGGGACGGTCACAATGAACTTGGTTATTAACCTCTGACAGGACTGATTCTTCGAGCCCAGGAGCTGTGCTGGGATCCAGGGGGGCTGAAACCACACGCGGCCTGGGATGGGACCAGGCCTTTTTGGTGTTACGGTCTTTACAAAAACAATCCACATTCACCACGTTAGAAATTAGGAAATAGAGATAAACTGAAAGAGAAGCAGTACAATCACCAACAATTCCACCAAAGGTAACTATTAATATTCAGGCGTCTTCCAGACCTTGGCCGATCCACGCTGGACACGTAGAGTGGGCAAGAAGGGATCTTTGATGTCTCGCACCCTCGAGGTCTGGGGACTGCTGGTCACCTCGGCCTAGCTAGCCCACGCGGGCTGAGCAGCGGGGTCTGAACGGTGGTGGCCGGCACTGTCCCCGGCTACTGTGCACCTGTGCTTCTGCCTGGTAACAGTGGGAACACGGCTCGCTCCTTCAACAGACCAACACGCCGCGTGTGTCACTCAGAGTTTCATGTTAGGGGACATCGTGCCGAGGGAAGGTCCGCGAGACCTATAGCCGAACGTAATCACCCGAGAGCAGGATTTCTCGGCCTCGGCACCGCTGACACCGGTCTGCAGCGTTCTGTGTTGCGGGGGGTCGTCCCGTGCACGCCATCCCTGGCAGCTACCCAATAGCGCCCCCATTTAGCCCAACAATTAAAAATGTCTCCAGACCTTGCCAATGTCCCCTCCCTGGGAGGCAAAACCACCCACGACGGTCAAGAACCACGGCTGTTAAGCCTCAGTCTCGTCCGCCATAAAGTGGGGCTACAACATGGAGCTCACAGATGGCTGTGAGACCACGCACTGATCACGCTGGAGATGAAAAGGGTCCCACGGAAAGCCACCTCACAGGGAGATACATCATGAGTTCCTCGCAGGGCAGGCCACAGAGGGCGGTCACGCCCCAGGCCTGTAGCTCCTGTAGTAAAAGGCACCTCTTTGCCTTCTGCAAGCACCATCCATGGTTTCTGTGCATCTAGGTTAACGCGCCTTTGCAATAAGCCATAACCACCCTCGAGGGAGAGAGAGAGACAGAGAGACAAAGACAAAGACAGACAGAGAATAATCTTGTTACCCTATAATCCCATCCCCACCCTGCTTCCTCCCACTTTCAAGGCATCTTCCGCTGCAAACTGTTATTCTGAGAAGCCTTTGTTTCAGTCTGTCGAGTTCTTGATTCCAGGTATACCCTCTATTTGGCTCAAATAAATTCTTATAAAATTTTTTTTACAGGTTTGGGTGTTTCAATGGATATAAAGTGCCTGCCACAGGCATGGGTAGCTAATCCAGACAAGCGCCTTTGGGGTGGGGGGTGGGGAGGGACTCAGGAAGGAGCTTGGGGGGGCCCTGAAGCTGCTGGGTCCCCACTGGCTGCATTTTGACCTCTGCTAGTGACACTCCATTCACTTAGCACCTCTTCTCTAGTTTATCCTGAGGGCTGCTTCCTCCTTATCTAAGGTTGCTGGTTGGATTGCTGATTGGATTGCTTTAACACAAAACAGTGAGTTTTTGCCTCAGGGCCCCGCCCCCTTCACCCCCTCTCCCATCTCCCCTCCCGTCTCTTACATTTATAAAATTCCTACTCAGCCCTCCAAACCCATCTTCCTGCCTTCATCAGGTTTTCCATGATTATCCCCTGCTCCATCCCTGAGATTTAATCATCGGCTGCCTTTCTACTTTACAAGTGTTTCTCTTGTCGAACTCATCACTGCATTGTCATTTTTTTTAAAAAAAAATATTTTTCTCCTTGTGAACCATTTGAAGATAGAAACCATATCTTAATTTTGCTGCTGTTTTTTTTTTTAAAACAACATCCAGCATGGTGGCCAGCATTGGTAAGAGCTCGATGATTGTTGAAAGAATGGGGGAGTAAATACACGCTTGGAGATGCAGCAGGGGAGTCGAGGGAGGGCGGGCAAGATCCTGGAGGGCCCCGGCTGCACCGGCCCCTCCCATACACACCTGTCAGGTAGGTCAGAGCCTCAAACGGCACCTCCTTGTACTCGTTCAGAAACATCTGGATCTGCCGCATGCTGATCCTCAGGTCCGACTCGTTGAATTCATACGGGATGTTCCAACCTGCACGAGGCAGAGAAGGGTCAGAGGCTGCCGGGCTGGGCATGCTCAGTGGTGCCACTTGGGGGTGGCACTGGCGGAGTTAAGTGCCAGTAGGGACCAAGGGCCCTTCAGCCCTGTGCTGTCAAGCACTGGGCCAACTGTTAGCATCACTGCCAACATGGAAACCACACCGCCTGAGGAAGCATCCGCTCCAAAAGCAATGTCCTGTGGGTTCCCTGTTTTGGAGGGAAGGTGTCAACACCCTGGGGTTTGTAGGATGAGAATTTACTTGCCCTGGTGGGACACCAGGTAACGCACGGGGCTCCAGAAATAACACTGCGGCCTAGCTAGAGAGCAGTGTCTACGACAGGGCGGCAGGATGAAGCCAGCTTTGAGAAGCCCCCTCTTTGTGGTCATGGGAGAAGTGAATGGCTGGCCTTAAAGAAGCTACCTCTTACTTTTCCAAGGATACGATGATCAGTGCCCAGTGGGGCTGACAAATGATATAACTGCGTGACTTGGGCCTGGGTGAGAAGCAGGGGACGGTGGGACCTGTGCCCAATGGAAACGTTTCGTTTCCTCCTAAACATTCACGTTCAAATGAAAAATATAGCACAATAAAAAAAAAAAATCTGTTCTGGCAAACAAAACACATCTGGGCGGTTGGCTGCAAGTGAAACCTGCATGGGTTTTGGAGGCCTGGCCTGGAGGGAGAGCGTGGCCTGTGAAAGGCAGGCGCCTCCGCCCTGGCCGTCTCGTTCCTGCACACCTCTGTGGACGGGCTGGGCGGCACGGGGACCCAACCGGGCTGAGGTGTGCAGAAGGAAGACGCTGCTCAGAGAACCAGCCAGAGGACGGTCTGCCTCCGTCCCTAACGCAAAGTGACCTGAGGTGGGTCACTCGGGGCTGCTGGACAGATTCAGAGGCAGCTCACAGGTTAGGGGAGGGTCAGCCAGCCTTAAAAGCACGATGACATGGGATCTGTTTTCAGCAGTTTGATGATCTACTCTAACACGAGCATCAGGTCAGAGTTAAGTTAAGCCGTGGATTGGTACGTAAATGAAGAAATTTATTTTTATTTTTTCAAGAAGCACAGACGAATGTCCCAGCTGTGTTTCTTTCGTTGTTAAGCACGTGTAAAGAGAGCTACCTAAAATGTCACAAATCACCTCGTGACAGCTCCCTGGAGAATGGCCCTGGTACCTACGCTGGGCCCACACGCTTCTCATGA
>NW_006436286.1:2970702-2984259 GCF_000325575.1 Pteropus alecto | reverse complement strand
TTCCCTGATGCTGACAGTGGCCTGGTTATAGGGCTGCCAGGTTTACCAAATAAAAACACTGGACCTTGGTGAAATTTGAATCTCAGATGAACAACGAATCACGTTTAGCGTAAGCGTGTCCCAGGTATCACGGGGAACACACCCCCGCAGCATTTCGGCTGTACCCGGGCGCGCTGCTGCCTCTCACCCAGGGGCCCGAAGTTCCTCCTCTCCTGCACGATGGCGTGGAAGAAGCAGAGACCAAACATCAGCTTTTGCCACATCATGGGTTTGGTGCAGCTCTGGAAGAACACAGGGTCCGAGATGGGGTCGTTGAGGTAGGAGCGTAAGAGGTTGGCCCGGAGCCCTTTGGGGGGCTCGTTGGTCATTTTGATCCCGTTCTGGAGGATGCTGACCGGAAACTTCTCCGACGGATAGCTGGTTAACCAGAGTCTGGAAGGACAACAGACCTAACTAGTTAGAGCGATGCAATGAGTTAAACTAGAAAAGGTAACAACAACAACAGCAAAATATCTACTACTTATTAAGCACTAGTAGATGCCAAACCCCCTGCTAAGAATTCAATGTCCCTTGTGGACTTCCGTCCTCACAGCCACCGAGGGGGAGGGGCTTGTGACCCCCTTCGTCAGCAAGCAGCAGAGGCGTGGAGGCTTCGAGCGGTGTTTTTATGCCATGTAGAAGCAGCCGAACTGAGACGTGGTCGCAGGGCTCCGCGGCTCCCAACCGCTGTCCTGAGCGCCACGCCACAGCCCATCGTTCCCGGGCTCGCCGAGCACCTGCTCTGGCCCGCACCTGGCACCCCAGGCGTGGCCGAAGCGAGCAAAGCCTGGTTTCTGGCTCCCAGACGCTCGTGGCCTCGCTGCTGGGGGATGGGGAGCGGGGCCGTGCCGCGGAGACAGGACAAGCGGACAGAATGCGCTAGCACCGGGCATCATAGAACCGAGAGTGCAGGCCGGGGGTGGGGGGCAGGGCATGATGTGCCGTGGGGTCCAGGGGCAGACGAGGGGTCGTCCCTGGGGCGGGGACAGTCCAGGCTGCAGACGATGGCCGGCGAGCTGATGCGAGCCGCAGCCTGGGTTCGCAGCTACAGTGTTTTTGGAACCTGGCGATGCCCCTTCGCGCCCACGTTATTTACGGCCGCCGTCATGCAGAGTTGCAACGGAGACAATGTGACCCGCGGAGTGCAAAACATCCATTATCTAGCTCTTTACGGAAAACGTTTACTCACCTCCGTCATAGAGGAAATGGCATTTGAGACGGGCCTTGCAAATATGGAAGATTTCTTCCTCTAAAATATAAAAGTTTATCTATGCCCACGCACAAAAAAATGGGAACTTGCATTAAAAAAAAAAAAATTATAGTTTTATCACCTGCGGGTTGGTAACGTTTTGGCATATTGTCCTCCGGGCTTTTTTATTCATTTGTTTTCCTTCCTGAGCCCCAGTTGCATACACACTGTGATGTCCTGTTTTGTTTCACTTTGCGGGGTTTTCTTTGGCGAGACATTAGAGAGGTTTCCCGCAGGTGTATTTGGGGACGGAAAGTCACTAGAGACACAGGCCACGGGCCAAGCCACCACCTGGCGGAGGGAAGGTGCGGTTCCGCGGCTCGCTGGGCTGTCCGCAGGGGCTCAGGCCTGCGGCCGAGGGCGGAGGGCAAAGGCCATAAACGGGTGGCCTGAGGCCTGGCCTCGGTCTGCACGTGGCTGACGTGCAGCTCACACCATGCAAACCAACGCAAGGCGGCAATGCGCTTTTGAAGTAGTTGCCGACTTTTTAAAATCTAGGGCTTTCTTTCAAATTTCTAGACTGCCATCTTCCCTTCAAAACGATCAGAAAATCTGATCACGAGAGGTGGGCATTCCTTCATGGCATAGAGTAGTAGCCGCTCCTAGGTCACCGCTGTCCCCACGGCTCCTGCTGCTGTCCAGCGCCGAGGCCGACTGCATGCAGGGATCGCTCCCAGCCTCTGGAACGTTCCGCGTGCCTCGCCCTCCTCACTCCCTTAGGTTACACTCCCAGCTCCTGCAGGCACTTGAGGTCATGACTTTTGGGTTCTATAAAGAAGACCCTAAATGTCGGCATGGATGATTTTTTCTTCATTGAGTGTGTCACTGGTGGTCAATGAATCAATTCACCGTTGTAAACCAAATAAAATCCTTCGAGCGAATGGACCATCCCCCCGCCCCCGCCAAAACTCTTATGTGAATCCTACATGAGTCTTACATGTATATAATCAACTATGGCCTAGTCTGGCTTTGTAAATAAACACTAAACGCTTTCCAATTTTCTGGAACACCTGACTAAAATGGAAATTTTAGCAAGCTTTGATGCCTAGAGCTGGAGTTGGCAAAGTTTTCCTGAAAAGATTCAAATAGTAAATGTTTTAGCCTTTGCAGGCCACAGGGTCCTTGTCACAGCTACTTGTGGCATGAAAGCGTCACAGATACCACATACGTGAGCATGGCTGTATTTCAATAAAACTTTATTTAGGGACCCTGAAGTTTGAATTTCACATAATTTTCATGCGTCACGAAATAGTATTCTTTCGATTTTTTTCAACCACTTAAAAATGTAAAGACTATTCTTTGCTGGCAAGCCGCACCCAAGAGGCAGATGGCCAGACGTGGCCCGTGGGCCGCAGCCTGAGCCCTGGCCAGCATGAAGGAACCACTGACCACCAGGGTGGGGAAAGGGCTTTGAAGTCTGGCCCATGTCATCGCTCTGTAAATCCCAACACCGGGCCCAGCCTTGAAAAAGCAAAGAGCTGTTTCTGATCCTGGTTACAATTCCACAGAGCCCAAGAAAGATCGGACAGAGCGAGGACAGTGATGCTTAGACTACAGGTGAGATTGGTTTTTTTTTTTTTTAAAGACAAATAATCTTTAAAATTGAGATGGGCTGACATTTAATCTACCTTCCCAGGCACATTTCCTTTACCTCCCCACAACGATTCCTTATGACGTACGCCCCAGAGTCATAGGACAACTTCTCAGTGTTTCCTTACTGCGCATCTTAGCTTTACAAATGCAGTCCCTTCTGCCTGGGATGTCCTTCCTGGCAGACCCCTATTCCTCCGCCCTCCAGGCTTCCCCGACCGTCCCTTCCTTTCTCTATGCTCCTGGCTCTTCTCAGAGCATGAACAGTATTGGTCGCAGGGCTGCCTCTGGGAGGCGGAGAGCTAGAACTGTGTCTCGTCCGTCTCTGCCTTCCCGGCCGCCAGCACGAGGTCTGGCTCGAGGTGGGAGGCAGAGACAGGCATTGGCGCGACAGCGTCTCACCTGAATCTGACGTTGGTGGCCTCAGGGACAATCACCTCCTCACAGATCTTCTCCAGCGCAGGCATCCAGCTTGTGGCCAGATGGCAGTTCTGTAAGACCACCCACGTCCCTTCTTTGATGGCTGTGTTGATCATTTTGGCAGCGACAGGGCCTTGGCCTTGGCCGAGGGAGACGGTCTCTGTTTTGGTGCCTCCCATGCCAAGGTCGTCTGCAAACTTCAGCAGGCCTGAGACCGGGAAGAAAGGGGAATTTTTGAGAGTGAATAAGCCAGCTAAGACCATATTAACCATAACACAGAAGGAGAGGTTCCATGAAAATTCTGGGCTCGGGAGGAACTGGCTTCTGTTAATTGCAAAATAAGCAAGTCTCTGGGGAAGCTTTAGACTTCTGGTAAGATGGTGAACGAAGATACTACTGATTCCTCTTTTGCTCTGAATACACAGACATTCTTCATTAAAAAAAAAAAAAATTTTACACAAAGTGAAAGAAAAAAAATTTACACAAAAGAAAGAGAAATTTCCAGGTGCCGGAAATGAAGTGAGAACTCAAAACTAGAGAGGTGAGCATGCAACCAAAGAACTAGGAACTGGGTTTTTATAGTTTTTAACTAAGAAAAACAAGTGTTTATACAGTGAATATCGAGTAAGTCTCTTTCACTTCTCTCTTCCTCGGAAGCAGCCAAGGTCACTAGATTTTGTGAATCTTTCTATAGCTTATGCATTTAAATAAATGCACGTGTACTGTTATACCTACATGAATTGTTGACTACTACATTTGCTTTTTTCACTTAGATCTTTTCTGTATCAGTAAAGATGTAAAGGCCTTATTCTTTTTCATGGCTGCATAGTATTTCACCATGAAAAAACACCATGTTTAATTGACTCACTCTAGAAGTTGGAGTTTGTCCGGGGCGGGGGGTCGACATAACTTTGCACCCGATAGAGACGGGGCGCTGGAACCGAGACTTTTCTATACATTTAGGATGCTCGAAGGGCGGCACCTTCACAATGAGGCAGGCCAGGAATCTGGCGACTGACTCGAGAAGCAATGTGAAAGTTTGTCACTGGCCTGTAGCCCGAGTGGAAAACATCAACAAAAACCCTCCGGTGGGAAATCAAAACACCATGCCTACGGCGAATGCCACGAGGGTGTGGCTGTACCTTCCGCCCAGCGGTGTGGGATTCCCGAGCCAAGGCATTTCCCATAAAATTGCCTGAGGGTGGTGAAACCCTGGGGTGCCACTGTTTGCACAGGCAAAGTGGTTCCACTCCTCAAAGCCAGGGGAGACGAGGCGCCCACAGAATGACAGAGCTTGCTGACTATGCGCTCACAACGAGCAGTTACAAGGTACGTGAGGAAGTCCGGCACTGTTCGGGACAGTCGGCACACACGGCCGTCAGGAGGACACTCCGAGGGTTGCATGTGGCCTCTGCGATGGGCCATGCCGTGCCCCCAGATCCCTACGTTGACATTCTAATTCGCGGGACTTCAGAACGGGACCGTGTTTGGAGACAGGGTCTTTAAAGAGGCAGGTCAATTATAACAAGGTCCTTAGGGAAGGTATGTCCTAGTCCAATATGGCCGATGTCCTTATAAGAGGAAGAGACAGGGACACAGGCACACTCATAGAGACAAGACCACGTGAGGACATGGGAGAAGTTGACATAGAAAGAAGATGGCCAAGAACGGGCCAAGGAGAGAGGCCTCTGCAGAACCAACCCTGCTGATGCCTTGATTTTGGACTCCCAGGCTCCGGAATGGAAGGGAAATATGTTTCTGTTGTTCAAGCCACCCAGCCTGTGACACCTGTTGTGGCAGCCCTACTGGGTGATTCCAGCCTCTGAAAAAGGCCATAAAAGAAACATACCTGAAAACCATTCAGGAAGAAACACAAAGTCTAACAAAATTCAGAGTTCTATGAAAAAAAAAAAATACACGGATTTAGAACAAAACAAATAAAACGTTCAGGAATGGAACGCATTGTTGTTGTAGATAAAAACTCAAAGTGCTGATTAAAAGACCGGGTTAGATGCGGCCAACAAGAGACGCAGCGGACAGTAAGGCCTGCCACCGACGGCCTGCCCAGCGGTCATGGACGGTCTGGCGACCTCGGGTATGGTCTCCAAACACCATTACCCGCTAAATGAACGGGAGATCTTTGGAGAAGTGTGCGTCCCAGATGAGCCTGGAAAGTACGGAATCTAGGCAGCGAGGGAGCTCTCAGAAACCACAAGGGTGATGCAGGAAGGGCGGCTGAAGGGGGTCGGTCCATAGAGACCGAATCATCTGAGCATCAAAGAGAACAGTGGAGTAAGAAACAGTACCACATCTGAAACATTCGATATGTTAAAATCAACGCATTGAAGGCACCAGGTCATCATTCTGAAAGCTGGTGAGTAGGGAGAATGAACCAAGCATCTTTTCCATCTGCCCCTTTCAAACAAAGGGCTGACAAAAGAGAGTTCTGGCTAACAGATATGGAAAGAATGACGGCATTAAAGCATCGTCGTTTCGTGGCCCCTAAGGAAGTGGGGGATGTAGGTGACAGTCTTCCAGGGCTGCTAACAATGCCGGGTTAGCGGGTCCCAACACCAGCCGCATGAAGGACTTAGCGAAAGCCTCACCGAACACAGTACCTGGGGCTCGCCCACGAACACTGACTGAACTGGCCGAGGCCGTGTGCTGGGCCTGGGTGTTACCGAGGATGGCTGTGCTGGGTGAGAGGCTGCCGGTAAACCCCGTGAGGGGGGCGGTGGCGTGGCTCACGTTGACAGCGCTTGGGCCCACTCGCCATCGTCACCAGACAAGGAGGGACAACCAGATGGTACGTGCCCCCTGAAGCGAGGCCCTCTGGGGCACACGGCCTGGCTGCCCAAGCTGACACCGAGCAGGCCTGCAGCGTGGGGACAGGAATAAGCCACACATGCCACTGAATGTAACCGGCCCGTCCCCTCCCGGCATGTCGTCATCATTTTACAGACGGTGTCCTGGCTTTCCCCCCTCCCCACTTTCCCTGCCCTGGTTTCCGCTGGCTTCTCTTGTTTAAATGTGCCGCATAAAGGACACAGGTTGGAAAGCAGAGGCTCGAGAAGTCGTGAGTGGATGCTTGACAGGAACCCGGGAAGGGAGCCAGTTCGCTCCAGCTCCCTCCTCTGACTTCCTTCGAGAGGTGGGGCCCGGCGTCCTCTGCGGCTGGGTCAGGATGTGCGGCAAAGCCCACAGCTTTCACAGGACATCGGCCTCGTCACGTGCACTTCTGGTGCTTCCTTCATTCAGCAGCAGAGGAAATTGAGCTCTGAGACCCCCCAATGGCACAGACAGCGACCCCGTTCCTGTCAACAATGCGTACCTTTCAGCAGGCACAAACAATTTCCGGAATGGTACACACCGGGCAACGGTGCGTACTTCTGAGAGGGAGAGGAGGTGGATGGACCTTTCGCCCTGCAAGGATTTCTCGGCCCTAGCCCTGTCGACATCGGGCCAGAGAATCCCTGGTTGTGGGGGGTGTCTCAGGAACTGTGGGTGTTTAGCAGCATCCTTGGCCTCTATCTACTAGATGTCAGTAGCACCCCACAGTTGTGGCAACAAAAATGTTTTTTCCCTTTGCCAAATGACCCTTGAAGGGGCAAAATGGCCTTCATTGAGTCACAGTCCTGTCCTACACCATTTTGCATTTCTTTTTTATCACAGGCAGTGTTAATTATTCAAAGAATTCTAAAAATTAAAAGAAGAGAGAAAAGCCTAGCAGAGAGAAACAATAATTAGTGAAAATGGTTTAAGACAAAGGTAACAAACTCGCAGCCTACACCCAGCCCTGGCGTGGCCCTGGCCAAGTCTTCGAAAAAAAAATTCGCATGAGTTATCAAGACGTGAGAATGGATGATTCCTGCATTTCTTGGTTTCTCTCGAAAAATCAAAAGATCTGACCCCGCCGGGCTCCTGTTACCAGGTGGTGATGCGAAGCAGCTGGCCCCCTGGGACAGGAGAAGACGTCTTCGGTCGCCCCAGCCCCGCCTTGGACTATTAACTGCTTGGCCTTCAAGGCCATTGGAGTCTGAGACCCCCTTCCCGGCCCCCGCCGTAAGGGACGAGCTGCCGTCATCCCGTACCTGCCATGGGGTCGGCGCCCGGAGACAGCACGAAGATCAGCGGAACGCAGCAGCTGGAGTCGTCGTAGGAGCCCTGCAGGTCGAAGGTGGGGGCCTCCACGTACACACTGCCCATGCGCTCGGCGATGAGCTGCCGGGTGGCCGGGATCATCTTGTCGGGCCGCAGGCAGCGCAGGATGACCATCCTCTCCAGGCCCTGGAGGAAGTTCCAAGAGCCGGGGAAGCTCTCCTCATGCGGCCAGGCCGAGTCGTAGATGGGCTTCCACTCGTGAGGGTACTTCTCCAGGTGCTCCCTCAGGCCCTGCAGCGCGGGCAGCGCGGACGCACGGACCACTTCCGCCCACGCCTTCTCAGAGAGCCACTGCGGGGCCGGGTTGGGGAAGGGGTTGTCCAGGGCCACCCCTCCGGTGAGAAGGAAGTACCAGACCTCCTCGTCGATCTGCTTTTTCTCTTTCAAGATGCCGACGGTCAGGAGGAGGGAGAAGAGCAGCTTGTCCTTCTCGAACAGAGAGCGGCAGACGTTGTTGTAGACGCTGAGGGTGAAGTGCTCGATGATGTAGTCGATGCGCTGCGCCAGGGTCTCGCTCTTCTGGCTGTGGGCCAGGGAGTGCACGTAGAGGGCTATGAACCACGTCAGCGAGTACTGGTACATCGGCTCGATGTTGGCCAGGTCGGAGATGCAGAAGAAGATGGTGGCCGAGTGGACGGCCACCGGCTTGTAGCCCAGCCGCGTCTCGTCGATCTGCATTTCCGTCAATGAAGCAATTTCCTGTTTCTCGGAGATTTCTTCCGACAGCTGTTTCGAGGATGACAGAATCCTGATGGCCGTCTCATCCTCGAGGATGTTGCCCTCGGACAGGGAGAGGACCTCCAAGATCTTATCTTCAATGTCCTTCAGCTGCTTCTTGTTCCTGGCGCTCTCCACAATCAGCTTGTTCTTCTTCTCTTCCAGTTCCGGCTTCTCCTTGGCGGCCACGATGCCGAGGAGCTGGTCTTGGAGGCCCAAGGGGGTGATCATGAAGTTAAGGAGGCAGACTTTCACAGCCACCTCAGGCAGGTAATGCGGGTTCCTCAGCCGGGTCGTGATGTACAACTTAAAGTCCTTGGAGTACTCGATGATGTTCTCCCCCAGCCTCATGTACTCGACGCCCTGCTGCTTGAACGTGGACTTGAGCAAGACGGGCTCGATGAAGGCGTCCAGCTCCTCTCCCACGTTCTCGAGGAGGACGGGGGTGCCAATCTGCAGCGCGTTCTCCAGCGTCCGCACGTAGCTGGCGTCCGACAGCTTGGTGACAGACAGCTTGTTCGCCTTCTCCATGTTCTTGATCCACTTATTGGCCTGGCCCTGAGGATCGATCATCAAGGCCCAGCGTCTGGAATTGGACACGATGATGCCGTTATCGACGGAGAAGGAGTCGATAGGCAGCCCAGCCATCTGCCAGGCACGGGTCTTCACGGGGTCCCCGAGCGTGCTGCTCAGACTGAAGTCACTGGAGCCTGGGATGGCGCGCTCCTTGCACTGGGCCAGCCACTGCTTCTGGCAGTTGGCCCGGTAATCCACGGTAAAGGCCCCCAGGTAGGCCACGGTCCCCGCGGACACCAGCACGTCCCCCGTCAGATTCGTGTAGCGGATCCCCAGCTGCCGGGCGGCTTCTGTCCATCTGTCCTTCTCTCCCCCAAGACCGCTGATCAGCTTCTCCGCCCGGATCAGCTTCTGCGAGCAGATCTGGATATTCTCCTCCAAGGTCGTCTTCTTGGCGTTCATCTCCTCGAATTCGTCGTTGAGGGCCTGGAGCCGGCCTTCCACCAGCTTCAGCTCCGCGTGCTTCCGGTTCAGCGCCTGCATCTGGGTGGCCAGCTTCCCCTCCGCCTCCCTCAGCCGCTCCCGCTTCGGAGCCACGACCTTGGCCACGCGGTCGTACACCTCCATGGCCCTCACCCACTTGCACAGACCCTCACAGGCCGACGACACGTTTTTAATGACGGCCGGCTGGAAGTCGGGGTGGTCGATGAACCTGTCCCGGATCCGTTTCATGATGGCGGGGGGGACGTTGTCTTTGTCGTATGTCTTAAGACTCTCCAGGAATTTCAGATCTCCGAGAATCTTTCTCGATACTCCCCAGTAATCTTCTATCATCTTACCTGTCGGGGTGAGACACAGAGACAAGACTATTATTGAGACGTTCTGGCTAACACTTAAAGCCTTGTAGTGACTGACTCCTATTTGGCTTTTTTTAAAAAAAAATTCGTGCTCCTAGAGAGGATGTTTTGGAGCAAATACTCTGCACCATACCGTGATGACAGACGCATGTCGTTACACATTTATCCAAACCCACAGGCTGTACGAGACCACAGCAGGTGCGGATGTGGACCGCGGACTTGGGGTGGGACGATGAGTTAACATGGGTTTATCGGTTGTAGCAGATGTGCCCACAGGCTGTACGAGACCACAGCAGGTGCGGATATGGACCGCGGACTTGGGGCGGGACGAGGTGTTAACGTGGGTTTATCGGATGTAGCAGATGTGTCACCTGGCGGGGGGTGGGGGACGCCGATAACACAGGAGGCTGTGCGTGTGTGCGGACGGGGGACAGGGGAGATCACTTAATGCTGCTCTCAAAATATAAAGTCTAAAGGAAGTCAGTCTGGGTTCCTCACTACGGTCTGGGAGGCCCACCAGCCTCACCTACCGCATCTCTGCCTTTCTCCCTGGGCTTCGGTCACGAAGGACCCTCCCTTTAATTCCTTGATGATCCCCAGTGCTCCCCCACCATGAGCCCGTCACCAAAGCTCCAAGTGGCATCTGGCTGGCTCCTGACCTGACTCCAGGCTCATTTTTAAAGCCACTGCCACAGAGGTTTCCCTAGATGTCCCTCGCTACGGTGGGCCCCTCCAACCCTTTCCCAGCATGTTCTTTCATCTCAGCTGCTAGGACGTCCATTCCCTTCAGAGTACTTATTGCAGTCTGTGAATTTTTTGTTTACTTTTTATCGCCTGTCTCTCCCTCCAAGCTGCGAGCTCCTGCTGCGTTTGCTATACTCTGGCAGAGTGCCTGAAATTCAGTTATCAGTAAATGTGCGTTGAGTGGATGTGGCCCCTTCTCCCAGCCATGCGAGGAGGGTGAAGGAGCCCTGGGCGTGCGTTTTGAATATTCTTCTTCGAGTCTGGGAGAGGGGTTGGAGGGAACCCGATCAGTCCTTGTGGGCGAGTGGGTAAGGCCCGAGAGAAAGCAAGGGGCGTGGGTGGGGAGTTGCAAAGGGAAAGAAGGCTGTCTACGGCCTGCCCGCAGATGTAGCGGGGCCCTCGTTCTCCTCAGCACCTGCCATGCTAAGGACTAATCCAGTGAGCCCTGGTCCCACCCCGGGGCAGTGCTCCTGGTGTGGACGTGTTGGAAAAAGGTTGCGGGCCTTTTTGGTTCACGGCGCTGTCAATGCTCGTCAAGGTCAGGCTCATCAAAAAAAAGGTTGTACTCAAGACATCGTATTAAGTACAACAGGACCAGCGTGTCCTATTCTTAACGCGAGCACAGCAATCAAACAAAAATTCCCCAGGAAGGTTTCGATCCGCTTCGTTTAAATCCAAGGTGCCCAACACTAAGTCAGCTGCTCTTCTGCTCCGTCCCCACAGACATTCCGTGGGTTAAGTGAGGATTACACACGCTTCGTGTTAACTTTGAAATGACAAAGGCAAACGATGGGCCCGATGCAGATGAAAGATCCAAGAAGAGAACTGACTTTCGGGACCTGGCCACGCTCTGTGTGCTGTTCTCAACCCCGGCCACACCTCAGAACCAACCAGGAGCTGTAAAAGAATGCTAGTGCTCAGGCCGCACCCCAGACCAGTGCAACCAGGATCTCTAGGAACCGGGACTAGGGCGGGTGTCCACATTCTTCATGCTCATGGTGGTTCCAGGGTGCGGCCAGGGCAAAGTGCCGGCTGGCTCATCCTTGCTCAGGCCGACTCATCACGCAGTCGGCTGCTTTTCTTAAGGATCCCCTTGTAAAGCCCACTCCCTGCTTGTCCACTCCACATCACCACTGCATCTTCCTCATGCGGTCAAACCGGCCAGGGAAGACAGAATGCTGATCAGTGTGGAGCCGGAGCCAGAATTCTTGCTCGATTCTAAGACACTACTTTTTATATAAGATCCTACATCGAATTCTAACTTTAAGGAGACCAAATAGTCACCTATTAATGCTTCTAAGCTCAAAGATACGAGGTGCTTTCTTCCCTCCTCCCTCCCTCTCCTACCCCTTTCTCCCCATTTCTGAGCCTCAGGATTCTAGTTGCCCCGTCCTCCCCCCTCCCCTTCCTGTTTCCGTCTGCCTCCCTCTGCCCCTCCTCTCTCCCTCCGATCCTTCTCCACCAGCCTGTGGGCCGCACCTCCGCCTCTCCCCTCTCCCCCTGTGTGTCTGTGTCCTCGTCTCGTCTCTCTCCTCCCCACACCCTCTACATTCGTGTGTCTCTGTGTCTCTGGGCCTGTCTGCGTTTCTCTCCCGCTCTCGGCCTCTGGGTGCCTCTGTTTTTGTGTTTCCCTTCCCCCGGGTCTCTCTCCTATCTCTCTGGATCTGGCACCGCGTGCGTGGGTCCCCCCTCCCCCAGCTCTCCGTGCTCCCTCTGCCTCTCGCCCACACCACACCGCCCTCAGTGCCTGCACGCCCCACGTGGCCCTTTTGTCTTCATGACCTTCATTCTTGCAATGATTTGCAGATAGGGGCCTCGATTCAGCCAGGCCTCCCCTACCGATAGCCGCATCTCCCTGAGAGGAGGGAGGACGGTGGAGGGACGTGGAAGCACGCTCTGGTGCCCGCACATACCCCGAGCCTTCATCATTTCTCCAGGACCCTGCACGCCGCCCACGGGCCTGGGGCGGGGGGTCGGGGGGCTGGGCGAAGGGGGTTACCGCTGCCGCTGGGGTCCGGCTTCCTCTCTGGTTTCAGCCCTTTCATGACACAGATGCTCTCCATGACCAGCTTGACGGGGCCCGGGGGGTTCTGCATCGACTTCACCAGCGAGATGTCTGCGGGGTTCAGGGTGTCGAGCGCGGCCAGGGCGGCCTCCAGCGCGGGCATCGCCTCTGCCAGGTCCCCTTCGCACTCGTTCTGCGGGGAGCACAGGGGCCAAAGGGGACACTGGAGGGCGGGGCAGAGCTCTGCTCCTGGAGAAAGCTGGGGAAGTGGGCAGCGGTCCCCCCCCGAACCCCCTCCCACCCGCCGAGAGCCACCGCTCCGGGAAGGCGCCCCAACGACACCTGCATGGCCCTTTGGGGCTGCAGCTCGGCTGCCTGCCTCGGGCATCTCAGAATTCACCTGGTTTGTGGTCCTTCAAATATCAAGCTTTTGGTCTTTGACAAATTCCCCAGAGATATATGAGTGGGTGACTTCACACCCACTGGCGAAGGATGAGGCTTAAGGGATGAGTGACGGATGGGAGTAGGGTTAGGGCATGTCTAGGGAGGAACAGGCATGAGAGGCGGGAGAGGGTGAGGGTCCCGGATGTAGTGTAGCTCAGTGATGGCGAGGGGTTGGGCCGGGGGGCCGGGGATAGTCAGGGGTGAAGGCTGGGGACACGGTGGAGTCTAAAGTCAGAGTTTAAAGGTGAGGAACAGGGATAGAGACTAGAGTTCGGTAGTGAGCTCTGGGCAAAGGAGAGTGTGTATGTTTTGTCCACCATTTCTTCACTTAAAAACAAAATTAACACAATGGAATATTATTCGGCCATAAAAAGGAATGAAGTACTATTCATATAACACCACAGATAAACCTTGAAAACATGCTGAGTGGAAGAAGCCAGACACAAAATGCTACCTGCTACACGGTTCCATTTACATAAAATGTGCAGAAAAGGGTAATCTAGAGAGGCGGAAGGTCGGTTAGTGGCTGCCAGGGGACAGGGAGGGATGAGATTTCCTTGTGGGGCGATGAAAATGTTCTAGAATTAGATCATGCTGATGGCTGTACAACTCCAAATAGACCAAAACCACTTAACTGCATAATTTAAAAGGGGGGATCTTGATGGCATGTGAATTTTATCTTGATTTTTTTTAAAAGCTTAACATTATAAGACTTTCAGAATAAGAAGGTACCTTATAGATTACTTAGTCATCCAATTACCAACTTGGGAGGGAGAGAGGGAGGGTGGAAGGGAGGGTGGAAGGGGGAGGGAGGG
>NW_006436286.1:2914354-2970412 GCF_000325575.1 Pteropus alecto | reverse complement strand
AGAAAGAAAGAAAGAAAGAAAGAAAGAAAGAAAGAAAGAAAGAAAGAAAGAAAGAAAGAAAAGGTCTCGGGAGGCAAAATGAGTGGCTAAGGTCACAAAGCTGGCCAGCCACAGAGCCAAGGTCCAACCCTGGGCTCTTGGCTCCTCGCTCAGCGAATTCTCTGTTAGTCCCATGGCCCAAGGAGTCATGACTGAAACTTCACAGGGAACATCAATTCTGAAACAAGCAGCATGCTGGCGTCTATATCCTGCGGGTTTACTGCGACGGGCAAAGCAGATGAAGGTGGCTCGACTGGCTCACATCTGTGCACGCGCACCTGCGCGTGTATATCACGGCTTCTTTGCTTTAGGTTTCTGCTTCTCTTATAAACAGCAATGTTTTATTTGGCTTCATTATTTTTAAAGAAACCTCCACTCAAAAAGCCGCGTCAGGTGTCCCCAAGTATCAAAATGGCATGTTCTGCTTTAGGTAGCAATAGTGGCTGAGTCACCAGGTGACTCAGTTTGTCCCACTTCGGCCCTGGGATATGTGCCAGAGTGGGAGGCAAGAGGAAGCAGCAGCGAAACTTGTCCCTGCTGTTTCTCACGGTCAGCTTGGGTGTGATGGCAGAAGAGGCCAAAGGTGCTGGCTGGGCCACGGCTTCACATTCTCGGTGGCTTTCAACTGTCCCAGGTGCCCGAGGCTTTGTATTCCCGATAGCTCTGTGTCACTTCCTTAGAACCTGCCCGACAACTAGGGGCCCACACACACTTTGTGCCTCCCTGTGGCCTGGTCGCTCAGCTCCATTTCCTAAGGGGTAAGGCCTGGGCTCTGGCAAGCTCGTTTGTCTGGTGACTCAAAAAGGCTGTCATTGTAACATCATCCGTCACAGTGATTGCCGACTCTGGCTCTGCGTCAGAGTCATCCGAGGAGCGTCAGAGTCACCTGAGGAGCGTGCTTGGCGCGTCCTCACCCAGAGAACCTGATTCATACGGCCTAGGTGGGGTCCAGGCACCTGCATTTCAAAACTCCAAAGGTGACGCTGAGGTTGAGAAACTCAGGTTTAAGCTCTCCAAATGCTGAACACAGGGCGGGAGGCAAAGGCTTCGCAGCCCAATACAACAGCTACTGGACGGGTGAAGCACCTACAGTCATTAAAGTGATCATGTGACATTCTGGAAAAAAAGCGTGTGATAGGATGTCGAGGACATTTTAAAAAGGAACTATGCGATAACATAAAGCCATGTGGACAGACTGGGGCTGGAGGGAAACCTGGAAAATTGAAAAGCTGCAAAAGTTGACTTCTTAAAAATTCCTTCATACGTGTTATTACTAAGTCATTTGTTTCTATAATAAAAAAAAAAAGTTATAATTAAAAATGACCCCTGGGGCTTGGCAGGGCTGTGTGAGAGACGTGACTCAGAGGGCATGCTGACGAAACGCAGCCAGCGCTGCGGGAACGCTGGCACCATTCCTTGTCCTCGTTAGGGGAAAAAGAAATGACTCCTTAGTTAAAAAGAACAGACCGACTTCGCCGACTGTTGCCCGAGGCGCTCCCAGCCTCCCGTGAACTCGGCATGGGTCCCCCTGGCACGGTTGGGTCGCTACACTGCCCTGGGCACCCTAGGGGTGCTCTCCCATGCTACCTCGTTTCCAGGGGTGCGAGGAGATTGGAGGAAATTGGCAGCCCTCAGTGGAGAGGGACCGTAGCCCCGAGCGGTCTGGAGAGGGATGTGGTCCACACAAAAGCCTCCAGGAAACCAGAGCAAACGCAGGTTTCTCCAGCTCCTGGGACAGTTTCTTCCTGCTCCTGAGTCGCCTCCAGGGTGTCGCGGGAGTGGCAGGCCACTGCCCAGGCTCCCACTACGTGCATTCCCCCGTTCCAGAAATCAGCGTCCCCCCGACGCCGCAGAGCGGAACCCCGGACGCGGCGGGCGGCCTTTCCCAGATGGGCACGTCGCTCAGTGCAGGGTACAGAAGGCCCGTCTCGGAGGACTGCAAACACGGCCACGAGGCTCCGTGTGCTGGACACACGCTGCCGGTTTACGTGTCTTTCTCTCACCAGCCCCATGTTACAGACGAGGAAACGGAGCAGATATGGAGCCGTGAGGCGTCTGGTTCTAGAAGAGAACCAGGGAGGAGCTGCGAATTCATGGACCTCCCGGAGCCGGGCACTGATTTGCACGTGGGAAGCGGGCCGGCTGAGCTTTGCTGACCCGGGCACACATGGGGACGCATCTGTCCGATGCCACTGATTGGCGCAACCCAGGAATGCAGGTCCAGTGCTGCCGGAATGCTTGGCTTCGTTGTTGTTATTCTAAGAAAAGCTGAAACTTTAGAAATTTCACTTGAAGTCTCTTAATTTTTTTTTTTTTTTTTTAGGAAAGGCTGACCTCATAGATTGCAAGGACCTTGTCAGCTTACAATGTCCCATCTCATAGATTGCAAGGACCTCGTCAGCTTACAATGTCCCATTTTTTTATTTTTTACGCCTGCAGCACCTGGTCTTCCTAGGTGGTCTCCCATCCACGTACTAACAATATCTCTTAATTTTTAAAAGTTGATCATTATCCCAAGATTAAAAAAAATAACGACATGCCTCTCAGCGTCCGTGTGCTTCCTACCTGCCGCTTTGCAACTCTGGAATGGTGGCCTCCCCGCTCTTACCTGCAAGAAGGGCAGGCACCTGCAGAGCGGCGCCAGGCCCTCAGGAGGCGGCAGGGGGACCCGGGTGACGCCCACCCCGCCCGCTCTCCGCACCTTGATTCCCTGAGCGACCGCGGCGGCCTTGTCGGCTTCCTTCTCGTCTGCCTGCACCACGAGCTTCTTGGCGTCGGCTTCTCTCGTCTCCTCTTCAATTTTCACCATCATCCGGGCGGTCTCCTCCGACGTGTGGATGAGTTGGGGTTGGAGGGCAGTCAGTTCGACTTGCATGACGGCCACCTGGCGAGGAGAGCAGGGGACGGGGGCAGGGTCAGCGGTGTCAGTGGTGGGAGCTGAGATGGGTCTCCCACCTGTGACATATGCGGAAAACACAGGTGACTGTAACACGGGATGTTCGCGTGGGCCGGACATTACCTGTCTGGTCTCTACTATGCATTGTGTTATGGAGCATTGTGCTAGGCCCCAGACACGTGACGGTAAACCTACACATTTTTAAAGGCACCACCTTTAAGAGCTGGAGTTCGCCCCATGCCCTGCTTCTGCCTCTTCAGGCAGCTCAGGCACCACCTTTAAGAGCTGGAGTTCGCCCCATGCAATGTTCGCCCACTGGCCCTGCTTCTGCCTCTTCAGGCAGCTTGGGTGCTTCTCTGAAGAGGGTTTCGGGACCTCGCACCCACCAGAGAGCCCGTGAGAGACAAGTGTGGCATGCTGGCCTGGTCAGGAGCACAGGCTCTGGAGTCATGTGGACCTCGGTTTCCATTTCGGCCCGAACGCTTGCAACGGCTGTGCCTGAGGCCGCAGGATCCTGGGCGAGGCACCTGGCCTCTCTGCGCCTTGGTCTCTCAGTGTGAAATGGAGAAGATGGCAGTGCCAGGCATGTGGCGGGGCTCAAGGATCGTGAACGGGCACCGTTCCTCACAACATAGCTCGCTCACCCTTCTCAACATCCTTCTAAGAGCGAAGGACCCCGAGTCGGACCCGGCACCCCCGGAAGCAGGGGACAGAGGACACCCCCACGTTCTCGCTCACACTGTGTGCAGTGCTGGTGTGTCCGCTGCACCAGCAACAGGCCAGCCTACTGGAACGCACTCCATTGCCTGAGGCCTTGGCTGGTGCTGAAAATGCGTGTCCTAATACGCTCTCATTTTAGATGGCTCGTCCAGTGGCTGGTGCTTGGCTGGTGCTGAAAATGCGTGTCCTAATACGCTCTCATTTTAGATGGCTCGTCCAGTGGCTCCAAGCTATGCGTGTCCTAATACGCTCTCATTTTAGATGGCTCCAAGCACACGCACATCAACGACCAGTTCACGGGCCAGGCATTGTGTACTTGTGTCAACTTGTCTAACCTTCCTAAGCACCCGATGAAGCAAAGACTGTCATCACCTCCTTTTCAATAGAAGAGGAAATGGAGGGCCCAAGAGCTTCCAGGGCCTCCAGCTGGTCAGCTGGAGAGCTGGAACCCGAGCCCAGGGCCCTCACCCATGGCCTTACTCTGCCAAGTCCCCCACTGAGAGCGTCCAGAACAAGGGCGAGGCATGGGGGGCGAGTGCCATAAACACGGGGTCAGAGGCTGTCTTCCCTTGTGCCCTCTGGAACGCTGCGCCTGGACACATGGCTCCCACATCTGCCTCGGCCTGGCCCTCTTCATCCCCAATCTATGCTGGCAGTGCTCACCTGGGAAGCTGCGAATTCCAGTTTCTGCAGGCCCGTCAGGTAGCGGTTCCTCATCATGTCAACCTCCTGCCTCTTGCTGTTCAACAGCGTCTTGAAGGTGAGGATCAGTTCAAGGTAGGAGGTGGGGGTGACGTAGTTGTGTCTACGAAGCGTGTGGTAGTAATCGAGCGACAGCTCCTTCACGTTCTCCTGGAAGTATTTGCACATGGAGACGACCCTGCCGGGGGCGAGCAGGTGGTCAGGTGGCCTGCGAGGACCGAGCATGGCGCCGGTTCCAGACCCGGGGGTGTGATGAGGCACACCGAGTGCGGCCCGCAGGAAACCCGCATTCTCGGAGCCGGTCAACAGAGCCGCGAGGAGGATTGAGGGGGTAGGTACGTGTTCTGCCCAGAATGGTCTCTGACCGGGTCATTTCTATCTCTGAGCGCTCTGTGAATCACCGGGGCGTAAGCAGGAGTCCTTAACCTTTGGCTGTCTGGTGGAGCCTCTGGACCTCGCAGAGTAAAGTTCTTAAATGCATGAAGTAAAACACATAGGACGACGATGATGCCGAAACAGAGTTTTCGAAATGTTTTAAAAACCACACTTGGGATGCATTAAAAAGGAGTCAACAAACTTTTTTCCCGGAAAGGGCCAGAGAGTAAACGTCTTTGGCTTTGTGGGCCACACAGTCTCTGAGCGACTACTCAATTCTGCTGTCATAGTGTGAGGAAGGGGGCACAGCGCCAGTGAAGTTTCACTTACGAACACAGGCTACGAACCGGATTTGGCCTGTGGATCGCAGTTTGCCAACTGCTGCATTAAATGAGAAGGCTGGACAGCAGGTCTAAAAGCCGCCATAATTTTGAAGGAAATGATAAATGGAGGAGTCTGCATGAGTGATGGAAAAAAAAAAATACTCCCATGGGCAACAGAGTCACAGGTCCTGCTGATGCTGCTGGGTTCCCTGCCTGCACGCACCGTTGACGGAAATGCAAAATACCAGCTGGGTGTCAGGGGAAGCTTCTCCCCATTCACACTCGCGGCCCCCCTACAGCACAAAGTTCAAAGTTCTTAAAACGGATTCGAAGCCACGGACCCTCTGACCCCTGCTTCCTCCTCCATTTTCCATTCATTCATTTAATGAGCAGTCACTGACGCTACGAGGTACCAGACACCTGCTAGGCAGTAGGGACACAGAGGCAGACAGGGCAGGTGACGTGAGCCCAGCCTTCAAGGGGCACCCAGGTGGGCCGACACCCTCACCTCTTCCCTTATTCTAGCTTCTCCTTTTGGTTTTTGTATATCTGTGCATTATTCATAGGAGAGTAAGTTCTTGTCACTCTCAGAAGAAGCCACGTTCGTCAATTTGGCAGGGAAATTCCTGTCGAGAATGATGCTCTGAGGCTGTTGAGATAGCCGTACTATTACATCCAGGTTCTCACGGCTATGACAGCTGTGCCTCTCCAGGACAATTCTGAGCAATAAGATTTTATTCTTTGTCAGAAAAGGTTATTTTATTAAATATCTGACTAAATGTGAATTTTAAAGTGTAAGACTTTTTTTTTTTTTTTTCCATCTAAACTGAGAAATCTTAAAATACCGACAAGAACAGAACCAATCTCGGGATCTTGCACCCAGAATATCCGGCTGGAGGACTGAAAGGCGGCTAACACTTACTCTCTCCGGATGTTATCATCGAGCTCCACGTCTTCCAGAAATTTGTTAGCCACCAACTCCAGGGCATCCGTGGGCCAGGACTGGAACCAGTCGATGGTACAGCAATTGATCAGTGACGGGAACATGCGCAGGCGGTTCCGAAAGGCATCCCCGATTGGACTCATGGCTAATGGGAAACAAGGCTTCGTTAGTCCCCTCCCTCTAAAGCAAGGAGGAAGCAGGCAGATCCTGCCAAGGATTCTGGGGGGTGGGGGTGGGGGGCTGCTGTCCCCTGCTGGTGCCCGGGCAGTAGCGCAATAGTCATAACGAGTGTGTGGGACGCGCAGGGAAATTGAGGCATGTTTTCGGTTTTGCGATGGGAACTCAGTGTGTTATGATAGCCTTCTGACTGGCCTCCCACGCCCATTACCGTCCCTTCCAGATCCTTCCGGGCACTTCGCCGGAGTGGTTTGGGGCCTGTGGCTCACTTGCTCTGTTTACACTGACTTAGACGCGAGGAACTGTGAGTACCCCACACGCAGCTACTTACAGAAGGTGCTGGCGGCGCATCAGCTTCTTTCCGACCCCAGCTCCATCCGACCACAAACCCTGGGTTCTAAACCCCAGGTTTCATTCACTTTTTATTTAGACTCAGCGTGGTAAGGGAGCGCGTGCTGCATACGTAGGTGGGTGAGCGGGGCAGTGTGGATGAAGAACAGGAGAGACGGGGAAGCTTCGTTTGGGACAAGAGTGGACAGGACGTGTGGACAGCTTGGCAGGCGGCCTTGTAAAACCCTAGGTTAGGAATCTGGGTCTTTATCCTAATAGCAAGCAATTCAAGTGTTTTAATTTGTGTGCATGGGTACACATATGCACGTGTGTGCACGCACGGTGATCGCATTTGCGAGATATTACAGAAATAATCCATCCAGGCTGAGGAACAGAGAGGTCTGGAATGGACCAGAGAGGACGTAGGACAGTGAGAAGGTTGCAGGGGTGAGGTCTGGGTGAGATGACGGCGGCTCAGCCCACGGGAAGGTGGGAAGGGGCTGAGGGAGCAGGGAGGCAGATACTGACGGGGCGTGGTACCCAGAGGGAGGAGCATTAAACACAGCCCCAGGCTTCCGGACACGCTGGACACGTCAGTCACAGGGAGGAGCCCTCCGGGTGCTGCTCTGCCAGGCACCGGGGTAACGTACCAAGAGGACGGACAGGCTTCAGAGGAGACTTTGGGGAACCGAGGAGGGTGGAACAGGGGTGAAGCGGAGGAAGCATCCACAGAAATGCCAGGCCTTGGCCCCGAGTGGGTACCCAGCCTGGATCGATCCGCAGACCGGTGCAAGAGGGCTGGGCTTAGGGTGCACAGGACACGCCGGAACACCCACGGGGGAGCGCAGCCCGGCCTTTGCTGCTTCTTACCGAGGACGATGTGAAGGTTCTTCTTGACCCTCTCGATAAAGAAGTTATACATAGACAGAGGGGTGACCTCGATCTTCTGGCCTTCTGTCCTGGCTGCCGTCTGCATCTTCTCCACCAGGTCCGCCTTCTCGTCGGCAGGGAAGATGTTAGGCACATCGCCTGTGTTCAGAAGCATGTTGATGTCCTCGACGAACGACTCGTCCTTGATCTGGTTGTCAGCGAAGAGGAACACGGTGCTCTTGGTGGCCACCCCGGCCTGCAGCATGACCTTCTTCAGGTCCTCCCTCCAGTCGCTGCTCGAGTAGCTCTTGCTGATCTCGATCTGGTACAGCTCGTATGAGTTCATGAACGTGGACAGCCTGCTGGCGCTCTGCCGCCCGCTGCCCCCGATGCCCACCAGGAGCAAGTGGCCTTTGTTCTGCTTCAGGACCCGGCAGATCCTGGAGATGTGCTCGATGGCGAACCGGAACATGACCAAGGACATGGGGGCCTTGCTGACGTTGTTGAACTCTTCCAGGTAGTACTCCATGACCGCCGTGAGCCGCTTCAGGTCGGTGATCTCGTCATAGACTTTTGGGTAACTGTCCGGTTTGAGGTAATCTCCAAAGAAGAGGCTGCGGATGTTATCGTCCACGATCTTCCCGGTGGGTGAAAGGTGGATGAGGATCTGCGGGAAAGAGAAGTCTCAGCCAGGCACTTGGCCGGCGGCCTGGTCCGAGCAGCAGCAGGGCCGTGGAGGAAAAGGAACGGGAAAAGCGTTTGTTTCCTCTGAGCTCGTTCTTCGAAGTCACAGTTCAGTAACAGTTTAAGTGGAAAAAAAACCACCATGCCGCGTGGATCTGATGGTTGTAAAGACTGCAATGGAAGGACGTTTGAGAAAAGAGTGTGAAAGCGAGGGCCGGACTGCGGCTGGATCGTTAAAACACCTGCGGTCCCCGGTCCCCGCTCCCCCGGTCCCCGCTCTGTGCCCAGACTGAGAACAGTGTAGACGCTCCCCCTTTCTGACATTGAAGCCGGCAGTGAGTCCACACCCGACCTCTGGATGAGACACCAAACGCTTCTGCAATTTTTCTATGAAGAAAACACGGCTTCTTAAAAATAGGGGTAGAACTAGGTGATTCGATTATATAGGCTTAAAACAACTTTTCTTACCTCAGATGGAAGAGAAAAAAATATTTGCGGATGGGAAACCATGACAACCTTTCACTGGACCTTCGCCGGGGCCTCCATCAAACCATGAAAATTCACGGTTCACATCTCAACCCCCAAATTAATTTTACCCTGAAAATGTGTTGAAAGTTAATTATAAACAATAGCATCATAGAGTAAACCTCTTTGGTTGGATTCAGGCTTATAAATTACCAGGGAAGTGAAGCAAAATTGGGCCAAGTATAATGTCACCAAATCTAGTGACTCACTGACTTGATACTGTTCCTCGAGGCTCAGAGGGCAGAGCTGCGGGTCTCTGCCAGGAGAGTCTGAGACTAGCACGGTCAAACACCCGGGACCATTTCTGGTGCCAAGTGATCATGGGGTCTGACTGACCTTCTCCACGGTCTGCTTGAAGCAGCTGGAGGTGGTTTCCTTCATCATGGTGAAGAAGACCTGTCTGTCCTCGTCGTCGATCAGCCGGTCATAGAAGACCCGGTAAATCTCGTGGATCCAAAGCCGCATAAGTTTTTCCACATCCTGAAAATCCAGAGTTGATTATTGGGATGAATGGGAGTGGGGGTGCTTAAGGTAACAGTCAGTTTCTGAATAGTCTCAGATAGTTTCTAAATACTGTGGTTGATGCGACAAACGAGACAGTGCCTATAAATCCTTAGCACGATGTCTATCGTAGATTAAAATGCCGAATAAAAGTCAGCTATTGCTATTATCATGGTATAGTCCATGCAGTCAGGGCTATCGCTGAGTGACCTGGGGAACAGAAATGACAGGGGCCCACCTGGAGGTGGGTGTGAGGGCAGAGCAGCACCCCTTGGATCACTCGAGCGAAGTCCCGCAGGTTAAAGACATAATGCGATTTGGAGGGAGTCGGCAGGAAATTCTCCACTGCAGCTTTGTAAATTGTCATAGTGGCCTGTACCAGCATCCTTCCATACCTTGGGAGGAAGGACAAGGCAGACCAGTCAAGGTGGGGCCGGAACCGACCACCCCAGGCCCACATCCGGGAAGACGCAGCCCCCTCTCACCTTAAGAACACCACGTCAAACCCTTTCCCAAAATGCCAGTCCGCGATCGAATTGAAAATCTTGGTTAAAATGTCATCTTCGAAGGCACTGATGGAAATGACATTCAGATGGCGAGTGAATCGTCCTGGAAAAGAAGCACGCGTGTGAGTGTGCACATTCGCTCTCACCTCCTGGGCCCAGCGGTTCTGGGACATGGGCGAGGTATGGGAGGATGTCCGCCATGACATTCTGGAGCTGTGCTGACCAATATGGCGGCCTCTAGCCACGTGTATCTATATCTACCTACATGTACATCTGCATCTACCTAATCTATGCGTCTAGTGTTATAGATCTATATATTTATACTTATATCTGTATGTATATATTGGCTTTATGGAGATATAATTCACAGTCATTTTGATGATCTGAAACCCATTTTCTAGTAGATTCCTGAAAAAGAAAGGGTTGTGGAGAAAAGTCTCTGAGTTCTGGCAATGTTGATGACAATTTTCCTTTTAGGTCAGCTTTGCCGGCTATAAAATTTTTGACTCTCATTTTATTTCCTTGAGTATCTTAAATATGTTATTCTATTTTCTTCCGGCATGCAGCATTACAGTTGAAAAGTCTTAAGATAACCTAATTTAATTTCTCTTATAAAAATCATGTTCTCTTTTTGCCTAAATGCCCAAAAGATTTCTTCTTTTTCTTTAAAGTCCATTAATTTGACTGGTGTATATCTTGAGAGTGATCATTTTCGAGTCCATATTCTTAGGTTCACAGTGTATGAAATATATCACCCTGCCCATTTCCCTTATTTTACATATGGGAAAGCTATGTGCCAGAGGGGACAGCAAGGTCACAGAATCTTAAGTCCGGAAATGGTACTCAGCGTCTTACGCAAGGCTGGATCTCAGAATGAAAATGCAGATCCTGCATTAACTGAGTTCTAGCTGAAGCAAAATGTACTCCTGTTCTATTAGATCATGGCGGGGGGCGTCTTATGTGCTTGTTTATTGTATTATTGTGCTCGGGCCACTTTGGGTTGGTTGTGCTCTGCCTCTGGCAATCTGACGCACTGTAACAAACACGACAGCGAATCTGTCACACACGCCTAGTTGAGGACTTCCGGTCTCGCCTCCGTCCTGGAACACAGGCCGGCCACCCGCACGCTCCTCTCCATCTGAGACTCGGCTCCTCCAGCCAAAGACTCCTCTCTTTCCACTTTTCCACCCTGTGTCCACGACTTCCAACGTGAAGTCTCTAAATGCCAGTCCCTGGAGCTGACCCAAATCCGTCTGGCCACGGCCTAAACATACTTCTCCCCAGCCTCCATTGGCACCGAGAGCCCCGCACCAGCCCTCCAGCTGTGAAGGGGTCTGGCTCTGCCGGGCGGCGAACAGGAGTAAAATTCTCTCTCACGTACCGGTAATGTCGTTCCTTCCTCCCCCAGGGGGTCCCATGGCTGTCACGAGCAGCACATCCACGATGTCCAGCTTGGTCGTGTCCTTCTTGTCGAACCAGTAACCGTGGTCAATCCACTGCCTCAGGAGCTCGATGGGGGGCTGGGCTCCGTACACCTCTTTGGCTGGCATGTTCAAGTCATCTGAGGAAAAAATCCAGGGCCACGCATTGTGAGTTTTGGGGACCTCCGCTCTCACAGGAGGCAACAGGTGACTATGCCCTCCATGGGAGAGTCCGTGCCAGCTGTCCCACTGCAGGCTGGGCTCAGCCAGTGGACTTTCGGACTATATGGGAGGAGGTCTTCCTGGGTTCGGGGCTCTCCTGCCTAACAGATCTCTGCACGGATTGGCATCGACAAACAGCATTTATTTTTTCCCATTCCCTCAACCAAAATACACTGACTGTCTGCTACGTAATGGCCATTTTGTTCATCTCCAGAGACATGACGGCGAGGGAGCCAGCCATACGCCCAGCCAACAGGGTATTTCATTCGACCTGCGGGTAAGAGTTGAACTCTAACGCTGCAGAGCACGGTTCTGGACTAGGGTTTTTTGAGGAGCAAGACCTAAACGGCAAGAACAGGCTGTGACTTTGTTGAGGGCAGGGACCGACTTGCCCCGAGAGCACGTGGCCCAGTCTCTGCACGAAGAAGGCCCTCGACAGAATGGCAGCACGTGTTGCTCCAGCAAACGTGAACTGACTGCCCAGTTTGCGGCAGGAAACATTTTAGGAGTCTTCCATCTACCGTCCCCTCTAATCCAAATAACGGCCCCACGTTGGAGGTGTGATTGGGTTAAAAGGAGAGATTTGAACCTAGATCTGTTTGGCTGCCAAACTGCAACCGTTTTTGGATATACCCTAAAAATAGGAAGGGAAAACAGGATGGAGGAAAGGAGAAGGGGGGAAAAAGATGGGGAAAATAAAAATAAAACGAGATCCGGCCTTTAAAGAACTGAGGTGAGCGAGCAAGGATACAAATACACACAATTTCGCCATCGAGACCTGAATTTTAAAGACAGTGCAATAACCCAGATGAGTAGGGAATTAACTATTACCAAATGAGAATGTATTTGGTACCAAGAAACCTGGGTTTGGGTCACAGCTCCAGAATTTTCTAGGTGTTTGCCTCTGAACAGGGAATTCAATCTTCGGGAGCCTCAGTTAACTGCCTAATAAAATGCTAATGATGGTGGGTGAATAACCTCACAGGGTCGTGAGGCTCCATGGACATAAATGAAGACGCGCTTTGTAAACAGGTGAGATCCTGGGGAAATTCCATGTGCGTATTTCACAAATATTTATTTGGCAACTGTTGGGCTTCTTCACTTACTGACAACAGGTTTATGGGACATGAAATGGAACAAGGGTGTTATCATAGAGCTTGTGCTGCTTTTAGAGATGCAGGAGGGCAAATGCCCTCATCCCGTTCTGGAACCACTTCTCACTGGAGGCAGCCCGCCCATCAGGGGCTCAGCTTCACCCAGAGGAAACCGGAAGCCTGCCTCAGGCACCAGGCCTGGGCCATGTCTTACTTACTGAAAATCTGTCCCATCGTACTTGGTCAACGAATACTTGGTAATGAAAGGACGAAAGGAAAGACCAGACAAAATTAAAGAAGGAAGGAACGGAGGGAAGGGAGGGAATACTGAATTATATTGACCGGAAACATTTCATCTTGGAGAGAGGAACAGAACCGTAGAACGAACGCCCGGACAAAGGGAGGTTCGGCTTTGCTGCAGCCCGGAGCGGAAGAATCTGGTTGTGCCCAGATCCAGGTCATCACCTTACCTACGAATACCACCGCCTTCTTCCCTATGGGAGGCCCAAAGAGGCCCTTCCGCCGTCGATCCAGCTTGGACATGATGATATCCTGGGTCTGACCGGCTGAGGTTCTGGCAGAGAAATTGATGCAGTTGGGCAGGTAGGTGTTTTTGGGAAGGTGGAGAAGGAAGTTGTTGGTGATGGCTGATTTGCCAGTGCCCGTGGGTCCCACAAATAGCATTGGAATCTTATGGTCCAGGTACGTTTTCAGGAAAAACGACTGCCGGGCTGTCTCCATGGTGGGGATGATGAGCTCTGAAACCTGCGCCACAGAGACACGCGAGAGGCTTGGGGCTGGGCCCGGGAAGCCGGGTCTCAGCACTCAGAGGGCCCGCTTCCCCCTTACATCCCATTCAGCTCCATCCTTCACTATCGTTTTGACCTTGAGTGGGCATCGAATCTCTCCAGGGGCCTCAGTCTCTTCATCTGTGAAATGGGATAACAACGGCCCCTGGTTCGCTGAGCTGTTTTAAGGATTAAATGAGACCATGCATGTAAATATGGGTGTTATTGTCCCTGCTTTACGGATGAGGAAACTGAGGCCCAGAGCCCTTCTGCAACACAGCGAGTGAGTGGAAATGCAGGGATTTGAGTCCCCACTGGTCTGATTGTAAAGTCTATATTCTGAATCACCGAACTGGCATATTATAAACACTGATTACAATCAGGATGAGTCCATAGCCGTTGCCCTCGGAGGCCACTGCTGGGAACCAACCCGTCTGCCTCCATGTGCCATCCCTACTGCTTGGCTGAGAGGAGGTCAGGGGTTTCTTCACATTCACCCCTGCTTATGGCACCCTTTTCACGAGCAGCTGTGGTACTGCCTGGTGTCTGACTTGCCAATATTCCCACTTCCCATCACCCTCTTCCGCTCCATTCGGGGCCTGAATGATCTACAATCGCTGCGCCCCTCCCCGCTTCTTGAAAGAGAAATTATGTCCACTGGAAATGAGTCGTAGGTGAGTCATCTGCTAACCAGAAAACCTATTAATCAGAACCTGTTTTTCTGAGAATTCTGGTAAAGAAAATCTTTCTCGGGGGATTTGCAAGAAAAGGCAAGGATCCTTTTTGGCTGAGATGTCTTAAGAGGTGGCCTGATGACCGTAATAATCAGAAGAGTAGCCACTATTCGAGCACGTAGTATGTGCTATGTGCTCATGTATATTGTCGCCAATCCTTGCAACCACCGTTCAAGTATTTTTTTCTGTTATTTTGTAGTTGAGTAAACTGAGGCAGAGAGGACGAAGGCTGAGTAAGAAATCTGAGTCTCTAATTCTCAAGTTCGTGCTCTTGCAGGCTCACCCCAGCTCACATTTGAAGCTTTCTCTAACAAACGTTCTCTGAAATGCTAACATAGAAATGATATGAATTCTTCTGCCTTAGAAAATGACCAGGCCATTATGGAAGCCAAAGCTCCACAGCCAATATCCCTCCTTTACCTTTGCGTTGCTTAGGATAGTTTCCTCCTCTTTGGTGATGTACTCTGTCCAATTGCACCAGTGTCCACTACCTTGCTTGAGGAAATAAAAATCGTAGATGCTTCCTGGACCCAAAGAAACAGACCAGGCCGTTAGCACAGCGGGGGTTGCATTTCATATCTGAGATATTTAACTATTTCTGCTAGAGGCATCTGCAAATGTATAACTACCAGTGCGTGCACAGCTGTGGTGAAACTTCCACTTCGTTGGGAAACTATTCACCGGAACACCTTTTAAAGAGTAATGATTATCTGTAGAAAAATGATAGGTTCTCTTTGTACAGATCATCCAATTATTTTAATAATGTAAACAGGAAGTGTTGAAAAGAACAATAATAAGAAAAGGCAATAAAGCACCCTAAACCTTCCATCCAGAAATAACTTTTGATGGCAATCCTTCCAGCCCTCTCTCTAGGCAAATGCAATGAAGATGGAAGGGCGGACAGACGAAAGAAAGGATTTTACGAGAATGGGATAACTTGATGCATACTATTTTAAAATAAAGATGTTAAATTGAACTTTACTTGAATCTAATAGAAGAAAAGGAGCTGACAGGAAACGGAAGGACCTGCCGAACTTCAGATAAACCGTTATTTGCGACAAAAGAAACTGGTTCCTAAAAGCTGCTTCGAAAATAACTAAAAATATAAGGTGAGTCATTAAATGGTTAAAGTCCCTATGCTTTAAAAAAAATAATTCAATCCAATTTTGTTATCGTATTTTAACGTTTTGTTGTCAAAAACGAAAGAATACATGACAGTAAGAAGAATATTATAATAAACGGCCAAGTATCCATCATCCGGCTTCAACGATTATCGACAGTCCTGATTCTTGTCTGGTCCATGTCCCCATCACCAGCCACCACCATATTTGCTTTTCTCCCTTCTTCCCTCCTGACTTCCCCACCGCACTTTCCTTTCTTCGTCTGGGGTATTCTGAAGCCAATCCTGACACCGTGTTTTATTTGCAGGTGCACGTGACTCAGCGTTAGACCGATCTTATCGGTCCCTTTACAAACTACGAACTGACGAACCCCACCATGCCCCTCCTCTGGCTCCTTTTGTTGTTGATAATGATGTAACTTTTACTTTGTCATGGTTTATAACATCCAATTTGTTCTGTCACCACAGTTCCCCGGTTCCGTAGTCTTTAGGTCTATATTTGATGAGATTCGCTGCTCAAACGCCGGCCTTTTGACGCAGACCACATAAGAGTTTTTTGAGCCGTCTGTTAGTTGGCTGATTTCATGTTTTTTTTTTCCCGAGCAGGGACTTAGGCTCATCTTGTCAGTTCTTACATGGTTAAGAATGCCTGCCTGTTGCTTTTGTATTTGAAAAGTCGCTTGGCTAAAAGTAATATTCTTGTCACATTTTCTTGCCCTCAGAATTCTGCAGAGGATTGTTTTATTATTTCCTTGCATTTTAAGTTGTTGTGCGAAGGTTAGAGGCCCATCAGATATTTACCTCTTTGTTGACTTTATTTCCTATCTCGGTATCTGATGGAATCTCTTTTACCCTGGAGTCCAATAATTTAATCAGGTTATTTCTTTTGGTTGATTATTCTATATCAGTTTTTCTTGGAACGTAGCATACTCTTACAATTTGTAGGAACAGTTCTTCATTTTAGGAAAAATTTCCACATTTATATTTTGTATGTATTGTCTATACTACTTATTGGGTTACCTACTTAAGGAATTAGCATTTTTTGGCCTTTAGATCAACTATATTTATAATTGCTTTAATGCATTTGTCTTTTTCTTCTGTAATAAGTTTAATCATCTCTAACCTTTTCTCTAAGTCATTTATTACATATCTAGACTCATATATTTTCTTCCTCGCTGGTTCTAATTTATTGATTAGATTATTAATAGTTTTGTTCAGTTCTCAAATTGTTTCTTTGGTATCTCAATCCTTCTTTTCCTCTAATTCTACAGTTTGTATCACCTTAGCTACAAACTTTCAAAAGACAGCTTTATCGAGATATAATTCACCAATTTCGAGTATACAATTTAATGGTTTACTAAAAATATTTGTATATGTGAATATACTAATATTTACAGAATTGTGCAGCCATCACCACAACCCATAATAGGATGTCTCATTATCAAAAAAGAAAACCTGCACCCCTTAGCTGTAACCCCTCGAATCCCCTCCTGCCCATCACCCACCCCCACAGCCCCAGGCAACTGCTAATCTACTCTCATCTCTATGGATTTGCCTCTTCTGGACATTTCATATGAATGAACTCATACAATATGTGTTCTTTGGTGACCAGCTTCTTTCATTTATCATGATGTTTTTAAGGTTCATCTGCGTCATAGCATGTATTTCTTCATTTCTTTTATTGTTGACTAATATTTCATTGTACGGATATACTGTATTTTATGTATTTATTCATCAGTTGATGACATTTCGGTCGATTCCACCTTTTGGCCAGTATGAATAATGCTCCTATGAAAGTTTGTGGACAAATTTTTGTGTGGACGTATGTTTTTGTTTCTCTTGGGCATATGCCTACGAGTGGAGTTGCTGGGTCTTTGGGAACTCTGTTTAATTTTGAGGAACTGTCGGATTCTGTTTTCTAAAGCTGCTGTCCCATTTTACAGTTCCATTATGTAATTTCCATTCATATGTGAGGGCTCCAATTTTCCCAGGTTCTCATCAACACTTGTTTTCCATCTCTTTTATTATTCCCAGCTTAGCTGTGAGGTGGCATCGTGTTTTAGACGTGTATCCTCCTGATGGCTAATCACGCTGGGCACCTTGTCATGTGCTACTGGCTTTTTGTATGCCCTCTTTGGAGAAATGTCTATTTGGTTACTTCACACATTTTTTAATCGGGTCATCTATCTTTTTGTTATTGAATTGTAATACTTCTTCATATATTCTAAATACGAGTCCCTTATGAGATATATGATTTGCAAAAAATTTCACACATTCTGTGAGCTGTCTTTTCACTTTCTTGATATTATCCTTTGAAACACAAAAAGGTTTAATTTGGATAAAGTCCACTTTACCTCTTTTCTCTTTTGTTACTTGTTTTCGGTGTCCTAAGAAACCACTGCATAGTCCAAGGCCATGAGGATTTGCACCTATGTTTTCTTCTAAGAATTTTGTAGTCTGAACTCTTAAATTTAGGCCTTCAATCCATTTCGAGTTAATTTTTGACTATGGTGTGAACTAGAGGTCCAAATTCATTTCTTCACATGCAAATAGTCAGTTGCCCAGCACCATTTGTTGAGAAGATTATTCTTTTCCTATTCGATTCTCTTGGTATCCTTGTCAAAAGCCAAGTTACCATAAACATGAAAGGCTTATGTCTGGACCCTCAATTCTATTCCACTGATATATATATCTACCCTTTTGCCAGTAACACACTGTTCATCTGTGAACTTTTAAAAAATTAAATTCGTTTTATGACTAAGTTCTTCCAACAGAAATGTTTTCTGTTTCTTAGGTCATACTTTCATTTAGATTCTCTCTCTCTCTCTCTCTCTCTCTCTCTCTCTCTCTCTCTCTCTCTCTCTTTCTCTCTCTCTGTCTGTCACTCTGTCACTTTCTCCCCGGTGTTTGCATAGTTTCCATGCCATCCTTGCTCTGATATAATCAGGCAAGTTCTTCTTGACATCTTTCCCAATGTTTTCTGGGGCTAGTTTATCTCTACCACTTCCTTAACCACGACTCCAGACTCGGTGGATAGCTTTCTTTTCTGTAGCCCAAGGTCACGAGGATTGGGTAAACAGAAACACTGCGTTGCCCTTGCTGGGCTCTGCACTGTCTGAAATCTGGCCAGCTTCCCTGATCGATGAGTCCACCCTCTCCCACCCCAGCTAGCAATGTGCCGGTAGGATTCGGCGTGCATCCCTAACCTGGCACGGGGCTCTGAAAGATGCAGACCCGGGCAGTGTCTCCCGCTTCCGCTCGGATCCTGCAGAACAACGCAGGGGTTTCCTGCTTGAAGGTTTCTCTTCGTCGTTTTCCACAGCTGCCCAGTCACCACTGTAGTCCACTTTTCACCATGTTGGTGATGACCAGTAATCACCAGGGGATTTTTAGGCTTAAAATGCCCGTCATTGCCGTTGTTCATTTCATTAGGTATTAAAGGGGCGAGCTTCTGTTATCCGACGTCACTGTGCGACTCTACCTGGAAGTCCATCTGGCACAACACTTCTAGAAAGCCATCTGGCACTATGCTTACAGGGCCACGAAAATGGCCTCGAGTCTAAGTCAGAAATCTCACTGCTGGGAATTCATCCTAAGGAAATAATTCGCGATGAAAATACCCTCTGTACATGAGTATGCAGCACCATCTGTGAGAGCAAAATTTTGGAAATAGTTTGCATGTCCCACATTGGGGAGCTCAGTCAAAATGATCTTTTAAGATGAATGGAATATTTTGCAGTCATTAAAGTGGTAGTTGCAAAAACTAAGCACGGACATAGAAAAATGCTTTAAGGAACAATGACAAATGAAAACAGAAGAATAAAAAATGGAATATATACCATTATGGCAACTATATAAAACGATGAAAGCAGACAAACAAGACAGGAAAAGTTTTTTGTTTTTTTTTTTAACTGAAATACCTGTGATAGGGAGGTATGAACACAGAGATACTTTTCGGTCATTTTTTATTTAATAGAATTGAATTGTTTTTGCAATAAAATAAAAAGAAGACACTAAAAGCAAGGTTTAGAAAAGCGCTTACCCCAGCCCCTTCCCTTGCTGATGTTATTAGCTAGAGCTACTTTGTGGCTTGATAGACACATTTAAGCCAAAGAGAAAAGGCTCAACTGAGTAAAAGTGAATTTGTCAGCTGTATGACCTTGGCTAAGGTTACCACTTGCGCATCTGTAAAATTGGCCCGATTTTACGTCCAGCTTAGAAAATCACTGCAGGGGGTGAGTGAGATAGATGTGTCCCAAACATTTAGCACAGCTCTGAGCACACAGAAAGCACTTGATAACTTCCGGCTCTGGGTTTCCTCGGTTCTCATCATAGTGATGAATCCTGTTCACTCTGCGCTGTGACTGTAGCTCACTCTGGTCTGAGACGGCAGAAACCCAGGAAGACAAACGACTTCCATTACCCCTGACTCGCCCCACCCCTGCTCCATCTTTCTCTCCTTCACCTGGGAGAATAAGGTGAACTTTTCCACAGAGAAGTGGGTGACTTTTCAAAGGGTGAATAGAGAACTCTGGCGCTTTCTGAACAAATAAAGCCCTGGGTCAACAGACAAGAGTTCGTGTCGATGATGTGACGCCTGCTTGCTCTCCTGAGTGCACACATGCTCCCCTTGCGGTTCCTTCGGCACTGGTCTGAGGGGTCCATTTTCCCCATGACTCCTAGATCATGAAAAGCCCAGAAATGTCATAATGTCCCATGAGGTCAGAGAAGGCCTCCTTGGAGCTCTTCCCATGAGAATTTTAACTCTGAACCTTCGTGGAAAGGATAGAAAGGCGTTTTAAGCTTTTTAAGATGGTTACACGAAAGTCTGCTCAAAACTAGATGCCAGGGACCACGTGTTACATGATTCCGTGCATATGAAATGTCCAGAAAAGGCAAATCTATGGGAATAGAATTAATTGAAAATGGACAGGAAGGACTTTACTGGGGTGATGAATGCTCCAAATCTGTTCTAATGTTCCAATGTTCTAGAATTGGATTATGGTGACAGCTGCATAACTACATAAATTTACTGAAAACCACTAATTTGTACACTTAAACGGGCAAATTTTATGATATGTAAATTATGCCTCAATAAAACTTTTATATTTAAAAAGAAAGCATATTTAGCATCTAAAACACATCTTTTGATCCAAATGGGTTCTGGCTAGGAGCTGTGTAGTTTCCTACTAAAGCCCAAGAAAAAGAGGTAAATGATGTCACTGAAAATGGAGACTGAAGGAAACTGGGCAAAATGTCCTCTAACTAGAGCTGGATTGAGAAGTCTGACCTTGGGAAACTGTGTTAGGAAAGATACCAGACCCCACCAGTGTATTCCTCACGGCCCTTCCAGCGTGCAGACGCACAGGTTATATCTTTGGTATAGTGGTGAGCATAGCTGCCTTCCAAAGTAAAGAGCCACAGGTGCCTCTGTCTTGGAGAAACTTCCTTTTTTTCCATATGTTCGCGGATGGAACACATAGAAGAGGCTGCCTCCGACGGATGACATTAGTGCATCAGATGTGGTCACTAGAACTTGGCCATCCTGTTGCTCCTTACTCTAGAGCAGAGTTTACAACATTTGGGTTTATTTTTAAGGTGTTTTATGATTTTTTTTTACCCTGATCACGTCCAAAAGCAGTGAGACTTTTGAAAACTAGCAGGAAGGGAGATGTATGATTACCACAGGGACAGAAGTAGACCTTAGCTTTCTGTGAACATGTTCACATTCACACCAATCACTTGTAAGATGCTATTTAGTCTGACTAGCCCTTCGGCGGCAGAAGGAAAGGAAAGATGTCACGAAGTGGGCTGAGAGTGTGCTCGGGAGCACTTCATGCGCCATCTTTGCTGACATGGAGCATGAAGGATGGGGAAAGCAGAAAACGACGATTGGAATCTGTCAAAAAAGCACTGCAGTGTAAAAGAACATAATATGGAGATTAGACTTGAAAAGAGTTCCTCTGAATCTCGTTTAATATGGGACTTGAACCAAATTTCAGGAAACTGGTATCTGAAATAGGGTGCGAAAAGATACCATTTTTTAAAAAATGAAAAAGGAACAGAAAGCCATAAGAGAAAAAAACAGGCTAGGATGAAGAAGTAAGATAAGAAAGAAAGATGGGTGAACTAATAACAGAGACGATGATGAGGATAATGGCAATAAAAATGGCTAATACTTATTGGGCATTTTCTATATACCATGCTTCATTCTAAGTATTTTTACATATATTAACCCATTTAATTCTTATGAGAACACCATAAATGCATACTACTGTTATTGTCCCCTTTTTATAACTGAGAAAACTGAGAGGGACTAAGGTCACCCAACTACTAAGGATTGGAATCAGGATTCAAGCCCTGACAATTTGACTCCATGGCCTATTCTTTTACTCATTACACTAAGAAAGGAGAGCAAGAAACAAAAGATACAGAAGTAGAATTAAAATAATTCAAGAGAGCAAAAGCATAATTGAAGTCGTGGGTGACTCACATTAAAACGAAAAGTGTGTCCAAAAAGGGCAAAAACACAAAAACGAGGACAGAGGAGATGACAGATATGGAGGCCAGAGAATATAAATTTCCCTTAATGATGAAAAAGACTCATCATGTTTCAGGGAAAATAAACGAAAGGAGACCTACATCTATATGTAGTCTGTTAGAGGGGGAAAAAAAACTACAATAGAACATTAAAAAAATATAAAAAGTTCACAGGATATGAAAAATAAACAACTGATATATATATATATATAAAACTCAATCTCACCTCTAATTAATAAGATTATCAATTTAAATTAAATGATTATTTTCACACTTCAGATGTGAACAGAACACTAAAATAGATGAGGCAAACAGACAGAACTACAAGGAGAAATAGAAAAATCCGATATTACAGTTGAAGACTTCAACGCTTTGTGACTAGCAATCGAAAGATAGCAGGCAGAAAATGAGTGAGGATATAATTAAACTGAACAGTGTCATGACCATTCAACTGGTTCTAATTAAAATTTATAGATTACTTCAACCAACAACAGCAGAATACATTCTTCTCACGGTTACATGGAACATTTACTAAGATAGACCACATTCTGAGTCATTGAACATACCTTAAAATACTTAAAAGAGTGAAAATCATACTATGTATACTCTCAGACTACAATGCAACTAAACTAGAAAAAGAAAAACAAATTAAATCCAAATTAGGCAGAATAAAATAAACAAAAATTGGAGCAGAAATGAATGAAATTGAAAAGAAATTAATAGAGAAAAATCAAAAAAAGTAAAAGCTATTTCTTTGAAAGGATTAATAAAACTGATAAATCTCTAGCCAGGCTAACCAAGAAAAAAAAAAAGAAAACACAAATTACTAAAATCAGAAATGAGAGAGAGGTCATCACTCCTGATTCTCTGGACATTAAGAGGATAATAAAGGAATATCATAAACAACTCTATGACCACAAATTTGATAATTTAGATGAAACACACTAATGCCTTGAAAGACACAATCTACCAAAGCTCACGTAAGGAGAAACAGATTATTAAAGATACTCGGTCGACAATTAATAACACGTCAAAAGAAAAAGTACCAGACCTGGATGGGTTCACTTGTGAATTCTACTGAACATTTAGGGAAGAAATGACATCATTCTTTACAATCTCTTCCAGAAGATAGAAGCAGAGGGAGTCCTTCTTAACTCATTTTATAAGGCCAGAATTATCTCAATACCAAAACAGACAAAGATTTTATAAGAAAGGAAAACTACAGACCAATATCTCTCATCAACAGAGGTACAAAAATTCTCGACAAACTATTAGCAAATCACATCCAACAATATCTAAAAAGAATTATATACCACAGCCAAGTAGAATTTATTCTAAGTATGTAAGGCTGGTTCAACATTCAAAAACCAATTAATATAATTCATCAAAAAGCTAAAGAAGAAAAAATCACATGATCATATCAATAAGTTCAGAAAAAGCATTTGACAAAATTCAACCACCATTCATGATAAAAAGCTTTCAGTAAACTAGGAATAGAGGGGAACATCCTTGACTTGATAAAGATTATTAACAAAACATCTACAGCTAATATAATGCTTAGGTTCAGGAACTAGATGCTTTCTCCCTAATATAAGGATGCTTTCTTCCTAATATAAGGATGCTTTCTCCCTAATATAAGGATGCTTTCTCCCTAATATAAGGATGCTTTCTTCCTAATATAAGGATGCTTTCTTCCTAATATAAGGATGCTTTCTCCCTAATATAAGGATGCTTTCTCCCTAATATAAGGATGCTCTCTCATCACTCCTAGTCAACATCATAGAGGAAGTCCTGGCTAATGCAATAAGACAAGAAAAATAAATAAAAGATTGCGAAGGAAGAAATAAAAGGGCATTTGTTTGCCAATAACGTGATTATCTAGTCAAGAAATCCCCCCAAAATCAACAACAACAACAACAAAAAACTCTTGGAACTTACAGTGATTATAGCAAGGTGGTAGGATGCAAAGTTAATATACAAAAGTCAATTGCTTTCCTATATACCAGAAATGAAAAATTGGAATTTGAAATGAAAAACAACACCATTTACATTAGTATAAAAAAAGTGAAATACTTAGGTATAAATCTAGTAAAAAATGTGTAAGAGCTATATGAGGAAAACTATAAAATGCCAATGAAGAAAGTCAAAGAAGATCTAAATAAATGGAGATAAAATCCATGTTAGACATAACTCAAATTGTTAAGATGTCTGTTCTTTTCAATTTGATCTATAGATTCAGCACAATCCCAATGAAAATCCCAGCAAGTTATTTTGTGGATATCAACAAAGTGTTTCTAAAGTTTACATGGAGTGGTAAAATATCCAGAATAGCCCAAATATCCAGAATAACCAACAGAATATTGAAGAAAAAAAAAAAACAAAGTTGGAGGACTGACATTACCCAACTTCAAGACTTAGTGTGAAGCTACAGTAATCAATACAGTATGGTCTGGTAAAAGAATAGGCAAATAGACCAACGGAAACAACTAGAAATAAGCTCACACAAATACAGTTAAGTGATATTTGACAAAGGTGCAAAGTCAATTCGATGGAGAAAAAACAGTCTTTTCAACAGCTGATCCTGGAACAAATAGACATCTACAGAAAATAAAAATCTGGACATGGATCTTATACCTCTCACAAAAAATTAATTCAAAATGGATGATAGCTCTACATATAAAACACAAAACTACAAAACTTCTAGAAGACAGCATAGGAAAAAATCTAGGTGGCACTGGATTCGATGATGACTTTTTAGATACAATACAGAAAGCACAATCCATGAAAGAAAAAACTGATAAGTTTCACTTAATTAAAATGAAAAACTTCTGCTCTGCAAAAGACACTGTTAAAAGAGTGAAAAGATAAGCCACAGTCTGGGAGAAAATATCTGCAGAACATACTTCTGGCAAAGGACTTATAACCAAGATATACAAAGAACTCTTAAAACTCAACAACGGGAAAAAGAAACAACCCGATTAAGAGATGGGTAAAAGATCTCAACAGAGACCTCACCAAAGGAGATACGCATGTGGCAAATAAGAATACAAAAAGATGTTCAACATCATATGTCATTAGGAATTGTAAATTAAAACGAGTTACTACTACATACCTATTAGGATGGCTAAAATCCAGGACACTGACAACAACAAATGCTGACAAGGATGGAGAGAAACAGGCACTCTCATTCATTACTGGTGGGAACGCAAAATGGTGCAGCCACTTTGCAAAAGGTAGTTTGGCAGTTTCTTTTGAAGCTAAACAAACAGACTCACCATCTAATCGTGTTCCTAGGTATTTGCCAAATGAATTTAAAACTTATGTCTACACAAAATCCTTCATCACACAAATGTTTATAGCTGCTTTAGTCATACTTCCAAAAATTATAATAAGCCAAAATGTCCTTTGATAGGTGAACTGATAAATATCCACACAATGGAATATTATTCAGCGATGAAAAGAAATGAGCTATCAAGGCACAAAAAGACACAAGGGGACCTTACCAAGTAAGTGAAAGAAGCCAATGTGAAAAGCCTATGCACTGTATGGTTCCTAATATATGACACCCTGGAAAAGGCAAACCAATAGGGGCGGTAATATGATCAGTAGTTGCCAGTTCAGGGGGAGGGAGGCACCAACAGGCGGAACTAGGGGATTTGTAGGGCAATGTGAAACTATCTTGTGTGATATTGCAATGGTGAATACATGATACTGTGCGTTTGTCAAAACCCATAGAACTGTACAACACAAAGAGTAAACCTCGTGAACTATGAATTTTAGCTAATAATAATTTATATATATCGGTTCATCAACTGTACAAATGAACCACACTAATCATAGACGTTAATAGTACGGGGAACTGTGGGGGGAGTTGTTTAGGGAGGGAGCATATGGGAACTCTGCTCTTTCTGCTATTTTTCTGTAAACCTAAAATGGCTCTAAAATTAAATCTGTCAGGTTTTTTTTTTTAAAGAGAAAGAAGTTAAAACGAGATACCATTTTCACATTTCAAATTGTCCAAGATCTCAACAAAATAAAAATAGTGTTGGCGAGGGTACAAGGGAAATCTAGCAACCAAAGCTTTAAAATTTTATCGACCCTTGACTCAGCAATCCTATTTCTAGGAAATTATCTTAAGGAAAAATCATGTATGAAGCAAATACGTAGCCATTGGAATGTCATTCATCAAAACATTGTTAATGAGAGCAAAAACTAGAAATATGAATGATCCCATGTTAGTAAAAATAAATCTATAGGTACATATATGCATAGGGAAACGTCTAAAAGGGTGTTCATCGAAATGTGAATAATAGTCGTCTTTTTAAAAAATTACGTTGTTTATTATATCATTAATTCACATTTTTTCTTAAAAAATTAAAGACAAATTTCACATTCATCAGGATGGCTATTATTAAAAACAAAACAAATCAAATCCTGTGGATGTGGAGAAACTGGAATGTGTGTGTATTGTTCGTGGGACTGTACAATGGTGCGATCAGTAACGGAAAACGTTAGGGCAGTTCCTTAAAAAGTTAAACACAGAATTCCCATATGATCTAGGAATTCCACCTGTGGGCTTATACCCAAAAGAACTGAAAGCATGATCCTCAAACAGATATTTGTACAGCCACGTTCATAGCAGCATTATTCACAATAGCTGAAAGGTGGAAGCAACCCAAGTGTTCATCAGCGGATGAACGGATAAGCAAAATGTAGTCTACACACACGATGGAACATTAGTCAGGCTGAAAAAGGAAGGGAATTCTGACACGTGCTAGAGCACGGACAAACTTTGAATGCATTAAGCTGAGTGCAATAAGCCAGGCAGAAAAGGTCCAACACTATGTGAGTGGACTTTCTGAGGTTCCTAGAGGACTCAAACTGAGGGACAGAAAGTTGAATGGTTGCTGCCAGGGGCTAGGGAAGAGCGAAATGGAGAGCTAGTGCTGAAGACGTGTGGCCTTTCAGTCTGGGAAGACGAAGAAAGTTCTGGAGGCGGATGGTGGTGATACTTGCCCGGCAATGTCGGTGTATTTAATACCACTGAATTGCACATTTAAAAATGGCTAAAATGGCAGATTTTATGATATGTATTTTTACCACAACAAAAAATAGGAACAAAAACAAAATCTTCCCCTCTCCCCTCAAAAATGGGTAAAAATGAATGAATGTACTACTATCTAACTAATGGACTGGTCCAGGGCCTCCATGCCTTTCCTCTGACAGATGACCACTTATCACACGAGATGTGCCAGAGGTGCTGGGGAAAGTGTGTGAGCAGGTGGCGTCGGCCGCAACTTCCTCCTTCATTTCGCATGGTTATGTAAAGTTTCAAACACAAAGAAACACTATACAGTGAGAATTTGTATTCCCATCTGCTAGATCTTACCATTAGCTTCTTACTTGTTTTATCACATACCTATTCATCCCTCTATCCATCAATTAAGCCATCTTATTTTTTGACACATTTCAAAGTAAATCGTATACATCTATACGTGACCCCATAAATACTTCAGCATTTATATCATTAAATGTTCGATATTTGTTTACATGTTTTATGATACAAAATTTACATAGAATGAAATGCACATAGAAGTGTGTGCATTCACTGAATTTTGACACATGCACATATCTGCGTAACCCAAATCCCACTCGATATATACATTACCATCACCCCAAGAAGTTCCCTCGTGGCCCTTTATATATTTTTTTTATAATTGCAAAAAGTAAAACTATTTGGAAATATTTATAGTATGATCCCTTTTGTTACAGAAATATTAAAAAAATAAATAAATAAATAAAGAGAGATTATTTCTGTATAGTGGGATTACCATTGATTTTTGTTTTCTATTCCCGTCTCTGTATTTTCTAAATTTTATGTAATGTATTATTTGGGTGCTAAAAAACAACAACAACAACAACAAAAAAAAAACAGTAAAAGCTACATAAAAGAAAATATCTTTAAATCGTTTAGTAAATGATGTCACACATATGAGAATATTAATAGATCATTAATCATTTTGAAGATAATGTTTTTAGCAATATCACAAACATTTTAATATATTAGATTACAATGACAAAACTTAAAAGAAGTATTAATACCATAGTCACCACAATGTGACACTGTGTGTAAACACAGAACAGGACTAGAAGGGAGTTAGAAAAACAAAAGTGACTATATTTCTCATTCTGTTTCCTGGGTCCTATTGGAGTGATGGGATTATGGGTGATTTTGCATTAAAAAAAAAAAGTTCTATCAACTTTTTCTACATTAAAAAAGTATTTAAACTATCTCATAAGACACTGACTCCGGGGCCACCCATCTCTACATACATGGGCAGCTCTGAAGTAGTGAACCCCGCAGACAAGCCACAAAATCCTCCCTGGCTTTCGTGAAGGCCTAACTGGGTCCACCCAGTAAGGTTGGGTTTGTAACTAGGCTCCAAACAATGACAGTAAGACAAAAACAACAGCAACAACAACAACAACGGGCAGTAAATTACCTCTCTCTGGGAAGGTGTTGTTTTTGGTGAGTCTGACGCTTTTGGGCCTTGGGTTATTGTCATCCAGGCCCATGATCAGGTTACGGAAAAACAGATCGAATTTTTTTCTGCCATCGCTGTTGATGGTGCTGGCCACCGTCCACACCAAGGCAAAGAGGAACAACCCTTGCAGCCAGAGGAAGATCTGCTGGCTTGTCAGGCCTTCGAGGGATTCGCTTTCATCTTCTTTTATTTCCCTTATTTCATCTAAAAGCAAAGAAAGGAGACCTCAGGAGAAGCTGCAGAGTGTAACAGATGTAAACCACGTGGACTGGGTGGTTTGGTCGGTGAGGGACTTGGGGAGGGGACTGCAGTTGGCTGGGTGGCCATCACCTGCTCCATCCTTTATCCACATACTTTTTTTTTTCCTATTTTGTTAAGAAATGCGTAATTTAAAATTTACCATCTTAATCATTCTTAAGCGTAGAGTTCGATGGCAAAACTGAAACTCTGTGTCCATCAAACAATCACTCCCCATCCCTCTCTCCCCCAGTGTCTGGCAGCCACCCTTCTACTTTCCGTCTTTATCAATTTGACGACTCTAGCTACGTAGACAGACCCACCGACAGATGGTAAAATCAGCGGGTGAAAGTTTGAAGAGAAAGAAAATATTTGCAGAGTTTCAAGTTATCTCCCCCAAGATACTTATTACTTACAAAGAATAGCGACTTTACGATAAAGAAGCGTGACTGTCACCAAAGTTAACTTTGACCAGAGCCTTCACCGATAAGCTATATATGAGCATCAGATACGCCTGAGGCTGCACTGTGAAGATACAGCATCGCCTCCATGGGATCTGTACTAAAAATGCATAACCTCAAACTCGTTATGAGAAAACGCGAGGCGAGCAAATTGACAGCCATCCGTAAAATCACTGGCCAGTATTTATCAAGCGGAAAGGTCAGGAAAGATAAGAAAAGATGGAGGAACTGTCACAGACTGGAAGAAGCCAAGGAGGTATGACAATGAAACGTAATGTAGCATCCCGAACCGGATTCCGAAACAGGAAAAGAACATTTGTGGAAAAACTGGTAAAATTCAAATGAAGTCTTATGTCGTAGTTAACAGACAGTGCCAAGGTTCACTTCCTCGCTCTTGTCATTGTATCTTAGTCACGTAAGATGTCAACGCTGAAAAAGCAAGGTGAAGGGATATGTGACTCTCCACTCATTTAGCAGTTTTTGGTAAGTCTAAAATTATTTCGAAATAAAAGGCTAAGAAATGTCATTAGTGTTCCTTATCTCGGGGCCTTGTCAATCACAGCTACCGTTCTTGCATTTTAACACTGACAGAGTAAAAAGTCAGAGCTCTGAAACGAGGGACGCGTACGTTCAGACCCAGCTCCTGGGAGCTGCCTGTATTTGAGCAGCCCTGAGAGGACTCAGAGAGGCGAGAGATTAGGTCACATGGTGCCGGGGAAAAACGAGTCCATTTCTCATGCTGGAGGAGATACTATATAAGAACAGGAAACAGCCTGGGGAAAAATATGCAAAATTTATTAATAACATTGCAAATGTATGACATCGTATGCAACTGGTGTGCTTTAAAAAAATTGCCTTAATTTTAATTTTAGAAAATCACATAATACTTGGCCAAAGAAAGCCTCCACTCAGCCGTTCACCATGTTACATTTCTGATGTACACCTATAATGCCTTTGGGAGAAACAGGCCGTGAAAGTCTGTTTGTGTAGCAGAAGGTGTAAGACTCATCTTGAGTCTGAGTTCTGTGCAATCATGAGAAAGAAATGGCATCCAATAAAAGTTCTCCCACGGACACGTATTTTGTCATTTCCAATAGAGTTCAGTGAAATTTGATTTATGTGAGATAGCTGTAGGCACCTTCTCTGTGACATTTAAACGAATGGTTCTATAGTTTTGTAGACTAATGTGATCAGTTCTCTTACAGTGTATCTATGTGCTTTGCAAATTCAGATTTTTGTGATTGTAAGTTTTCTTCACTTCCTATCTTATTTTTTTCAGAATCATTTTTTTTTTTCTGAGATACATTCACATGCATCATCTAGATTTATCTCCCTCCAGGCTATCCTTCTTAGATAAAGACAGAGAGGAATTATAGCTCCCTTTGTGTGGATGAAGCACCTAAGACTGAGAAATTTGAACAAGAACACCCAGGCATCAATCCAAGATCAAGGCTAAAGCCAAAATACGTGGACTCTTTCCACCAAGCTTTGTCTACACTCCCCAAAGACTCGCTTGTTCTAGGTAGGCCGAAATGCCACTCTCGCTATAACTCCTGGGGTGGGGTGTGGGGGTATGAAAAGGGTAGGAGCGGAATTGGCAGCCAAGGCGCATCTGCCTTAAGCATTGTTCGCAGCACTTACCAAGCAGACAGGAGTACAGTCTCATCATCGAGAAGGCAAGGTGGGTGGGAGACGTTTGGACCACAAATTTACACTGAAGGCGAATAAATTCCAAGCTAGGCTGGACAAGCCACATGAACATGTCACTGACCTGAAAGTAGAAAGTGAAATGGGACGCTGTTACCAAAAAATGAGTTTAAGAGCAAGAGTTTGGTGTACCTCGGGGAGGCTGGAGATGCTGGTAAGGCTCCTGCCCCCAGCTTCCTATTCTGTGAACTGTGCGACCCACAGGCCAGCCCCACCCCTCTCATTCCACTGCCCAGGGCAGGACACTCGCAGAGGCTGGGGGCCACTGCGAGTCAGCTACAGGACGCACGAAATAGTTTTGGGAATGAAGTCAGATACTCAAACATAGTATCAGACTTTGTTTCCATAAAATGTTAGGCATTCTAAAAACAAATAATAAATAAAAATAAAATAAAGTGTTACTAGTTTTTTGAGTCATATTCTAGAAATTTTAAACAATCACTTTACAAAAGACTGGCATTTGTAAGGCAGGACTCCTAAGGGGCCATAGGAAGTGCAGAGCTAAATTCGAGATTCATTTTCAGTATGTATGTGTGTGTTTATCTGTACATATCTACTTTGGGATATAATAATTCTTTCTCTTGACTCTGTTCCTTACCCCACTTACTTAAAAAAATTACTTGGCTTACTTTCTCTTATTTGTTTTTGTTTCTTTGGTTATAGTTTATTTGTGACTGTCACTGTAAATGATCTTGAGTCATTTTTTTGGAAGCAGGCAGGCCATCACTAAATCAGTCCTTGTAGGCGCATATGTCTGTGGGCATACATGCATGCATGAATGCGCAGATGCGTTTACACGTACACATGAACATACGCGTATTCGTGGATATGTGGCATTCAATCAACAAACACTCATTGAGCATCTGCAGTGTTGTCATTGCTGGGGATGAAAGGTGGACAGGACGGGCAAGGTCCCTGCCCTGTGGAGCGTACTAAGGGGCAGGGGAGACAGGCTATAAATAACTAAACAAACAAGGAAATGAATAGAAGGCGTTACACTGGGGAATAACAGGAAGGTCTACCAGGCTGGTCTCGGAGGGCTTCTTAAAGGAGGGGGCCTTTGTGCTGGGCCCTGAATGACGAAGGTGAATCAGCCCTCATGCGATGACAGGGGGCAAGTGCTCCAGGAAGAGAGAAGAAAAGTGTAAAAGCCTCGAGGTGGCGACTCGGAGGTGGGGGGTGGGGGGGTGGAGGGTGTGAGGGGAGGTTTCTGGGAATGGAAACCAGGCGGAGGGTGAGGTAGGTGATGAGGCTGGCGGTGGGGGCGGGCCAGATCAGTCTCAGAGGCCGAGAGGGCGTTAGTCTTGGTGCTGAGGACCTGGGGGACACACTAGGGTGCTCCGCAGGCTCCCCGTGTGGGGACTGGGCAGCTGTCCCCATGCTTGGGGGCTGTTCTCTGAATGTGCATGTGGACACGTGTCTGCGCACCTGCGCGGGCCAATACCGTGCACGTGTCTGTACACGAGATGGGGCGGGGCCAGCCTGCCGCATCCCCGGTGTCCCGGAGCTATTTCCACAGGGGAAAGAGGACCGAACCTAGCCCCTTCTCGGCCTCCTCGGCGGGAAAGCTTCCTGGGGCTTCCCCCTTAGGGCAGGGACAGGGGAGAGGCGCGCAGCGCTGGTCCCCTGCCTGCGTCCCTGGTCTGAGCGTGTACACAGGTGCCCAGCTAACCCGGATGGCCGCGCTTCTCCTGGGAAGGGAAGAAGGGAGTGAACACGCTTCGTAGCTGCAATACAGGCGTTTCTGGCTGGGTCCAGGTCCCGGGGCGGGGCGGGGCATGGCCGTGCAGAGAAGGGCACAGCTCTCCCTCACCTGGCCCTTTGCTAGGGGGCGATGGGGAGAGGGGGACTTTCCTGCCGCCATACAGAACGTTTCTCAAGCACCAGAGTTCTCCATGGGGGGGACAAGGAGTGAAGAAGCAGCTAAAAGACAAAGGAAGAATTGACCTCACCAGCCCATGCCCACCATGTGGAGAAGTTGGGAAAATGGTGGGCAGCCAGGAAGCAAGGTAACTGGGGCCGGGCAGGGAATTCCCTGCCCCTCTTGCCTCTGGGAATACGAAGGTGAAGATGCGCCTAGAAGTCCTACGAGATGAGGCGTAGGAGCCAGGGAGGGAGGGGAAGGGAGGGGGAGGGGCTCTCACCAATTCCCTGTGCTCCTCAGTGAGGCTGGAGGGCAGGGTGTCCATGTATGAATCCTTCAGCGGCTTCCAGCCCAGCTGGTGGGGCTCCATGTAGATCATCCCACACCTGGCAAGCACAAACAGACCGGCCTGGTCCACATCCGGGCCCCGAGCATGGAGGGGTGAGGCAAGCGCTGAGGTCATGGTGAGCTACAGGGCTGAGCTTGGGTCAGCTCATGGACCCCTCACCAGCTCCAGGCCAAAGGAAAAGGCACAGGTTCCGTCAGGACAGGGCGGAGACTGATGCTGAGACCTGGCTCTTGGGAGCCAGAGAGACTTGGGTTCAAATCCCAGCTGCAGACCCTACTAATTAAGTGACTTAAGGTTTCAGTATTTACTGTCTCTGAACTTCTGTGTCCTTATCTGAAAATCGAGGAATATAAAAGATATGCAGATCACGAAGCTGTGGTACTAGTGAAATAAAACACTGATAAAAAGTTTAACCCTGTGTCTAGTGCACAGAAAACTCAATCGGTGAACACTATTATCATTAGCATAATGTTGGCGCAGTGTGGTGCTGTACCGACAGGGCGTTTTCTGTCACGCGTGTTCTTTTCCTGTCTGTCACACCCAGGTGCTGTCGTTTGTTACTAATCCCGGTTCCCATGTTTGCCCTTCTCTTGTACACTAGGCACTATGTGAGGTCCTAGTGGCCTTCATTTCTAAATATTCCTCCTTTGGCCCACGTTTTAGACACAAGGAGACCATGGCTCAGGCAGGCTAAGTGACCTGGAACAGGTCACACAGCTAGCAAGCGGCACGGCCAAGGTGGGAACCCAGGCTGGTCTCACGCGCCATGCGCCCTTTCTACTCCCTCACACGGCCTGTGGGAATGTGGGCTGAGTTTATTTTTTTATGGACTTCGGGTGCACGGGGCTGGATTAATGATCATCCTCCTCACATGCAAAGTTAGCCCATGCATGGCCTTTCTTGATTAATAGTTTTCGGAAACATAATAAGTGCCCGTGAACCCACTGCCCAGACAGAAGCTAGGATCTTGACAATCACCTTCATCTAACCCTACGGTCGCCCCTATCCTGTCCCCCTGCCTGTCCCCACCTCAGGTAACATAGCGTATGAATGTCGTGTTCACTTGGGCTTGACGTCTTTCCTTCTTGTGTAGTTTTACAGCATTTCTGTACGATTCTAATATGTATATTTATTGTAGCTGTTTTTAACAATTTAAAAGGGAGCACTATGCTGTATGTAATACCGTGGACTTACTTTTATACATAATATTATTAAGATTTTATCTTTAATTTAACTGATTGATCCAGAGTTGCATATCAGTATGATTGATTTATTTTGAGTGATACACGTATGTATGTATGTATAACTTGTGACTTATTAATTCACTCCTGTGAATGGGCACTTGGGTTTCCCAGTGTGTGTTACTGTGAAGCGTGCCACTGTGACCATTCTCGTACGTGTCCCCTGCTGTATGGGGTAAGTTTCTTTGGGGTGCACGCATAGGAGCGGAGTTGCTGGGTCAGGAGGCATACGGAGGTTCAGTCTGAGAAGACAATGTCAAACTGTTTTCCCAGGTGCTGGCCAGTTTTCGAGACCCTTAGCAGCTATGTGGATGGAGGACTGATCTGAAGGCAAATCTAAGGGACGACAAACAACGCAGGTGACCTTCTAGGATTTAATCACACCTGTGGATTTTCAGAGCTTGGCCTCCTGCTCAGGGTGAGTGAGACCAAGCTGCCCCTTAAGCCACCAGCGCGAGGTGACTGACCTGCTCACGGTGGCTGGGGACGCCTGCTCCAAGTCTGCTGGCTCAAAGATCAGGCTCATCTTGGGGCTCATCTGGATAATCTCCCCACTCATTAAACACAGCTGAAACAGGAGCAGAGAGGTGGAGAGCAGGCGAAGGGTTACACTCTATTTGCAGGTAGAGGCCGAGATGGTTTGAATTCATTTAGCAAGGATTTCTTGAGGACCTACTGTGTGCCAGGCACTGTTCTAGGTGCAGAGAATAAAACAGACAAAAATCCCTGTCCTCTTGGGCTTCATATTCTGCTGGGAGGAGACAGATAAAAAGCCAAACACAGAGTACAGAAAACAGTAGAAGCGCTTTGGAGGACACAGCGGAAGAGGGCGTTGGAGAATGCTCAGTCGGAGTTGGGCGAGTTGCAGTTTTAAGTAGAGAGGTCGGAGAGTCGCTGAATTGCAGCCTTAGATGAAGGATCGGGAAGGTATCAGACCACACCGGGTGTCACGGTTCCTTCCTCAGTACGTGGCACAGAACCTAACTGCACACCTTCATCCTGCTCTATTTGCTCAAGTGTCCCGCGAAGGGCTCCTATTGGAATCCCCCAAGGACTAGTCCGTGGCTAGAAGGTAAAGAGTACCCCATAAATCCTGCCTCGAATGGAAGGACAGACCACCAGAATTCCTCGTGGTTAGAGACACAGTCTGGTAGAAAGCAGAGCAAACACACAGGATGGTCTCCGGGGTACGGACTATGTCGGTGGTGCCGACTGCCATTTGCCAGCACGGGTTCAAGTGAGACAGTTAAGCCATAAGGCCGCTGTGGCCTCTGCCTCCCATGGGAGAAGGGGAACCCCCCATCAGTCCCCACTGCTCATCCTAAATCATAGCGGAAAGGTCCCCTGCACATTTTCCTGGCCCACATCAAACACATCTAGAAACAGGTCACTACATACATCCCCAGGGAGGTCCCAGCTGTTACCACCAGGAGTGTCACCTCCAAATATTAAGAAAAGTAAAGTAAACCCCTACTTGTGAGAGTAGATTTATACCCAGAACCGAGAAGAGCTGTCGGGAGATTCACCGACAGCTCTTAATACTTCTAATCTCAAGACCAACCGAAACATTTGTATAATTGGTTTATGTAACAGAGGCCATATCATGTAATAAAACATTTCTATTTGTATTTGTTATATGATTAAAGTTATGCACACGTCATAATTAGTGCGAGTGTAAAATATGGATGACTAGGTCTTCCACGGTGAGCACGACTCACTCTTCGTCTGGGGAAATTTAAGTACAGTAGGGAAATATATTTCGATTTGCTATTCAGTGTAGGAGATCTTCCTCAAAATGGTGATAACTTTTATTTTATCTTAACAGTTATAGAGCACTTGCTTTATGCCTGGCGCTATTTAAGCAGTTTGCAGATATTAGTTATCTAGTGTTCCTACCAACACCGTGAGGGAAACAGCATCCTCCCCACTTCACAGGTGATGAAACCGAGGTACAGAGAGACTAAACAGCTTGTCCGAGGTGACGCGACTGAGTGGCAGGGCAGGATCGACCCCAGGCTGTCTGGCTCCACAGTCCAAGCGCCTTAGGTCCATGTGACAGAATATACTTTCCAATGGAGGCTGCAGCAACATCCCCCACCCCGTGTGCGTTTTTGTAGCGTGACCTCGCCCACCTCCATCGACAGGTGGAGTCTGCTGCTCTACCCGCTGGACTCTGGTCAGCCGGGCAACGTCTCTGACCAAGAGAATTCGGAGCAAGTGAAGCCGCGCGGTTCCCAGTGAGGCTCGTAATTTCACGGAGACTTCCACTTCCTGCCTCTGGAAAACCAGCCACCACCCTCAGACTACCAAGTGAGAAGCCCAAGCTGTGTGGGGAGGCCTGAAGGATGAAACGCCCTTTGGAGGAAGAGTGGGAGAGGAGGGGGAGCGGGGGAGAGAGAGAGAGAGAGAGAGACAGACAGACAGACAGACAGGCTAAGAGGAACGAGCTCCCTGACACGGAGTGAAGAAGCCACCTGAATGCAGCTCCTCCATCCCCAGCTGCCCCTGCTGACATCACGAGGATTAGCCGAGCCCAGCTGAGATCTTCCGAAATTTCTAATCCACAAAATCATGTGCAAAGTAAATGGCTGTTTTAAGCCACCGAGTGTCAAGGTATTTTGTTATACAGCAACCAGTAATCTAAACACATCCCGTACGTCAGGTACTCTGCAGGTACTTTCTAATTTAATTACCAACGGCCCTATTTTATTACTATCTTTTAACGAATCAGGACATCGAGGTTCAGAGAAGTTGTGGACCTTGCCCAATACAACACAGCTCAGTTGTGAAGCCAGCGGTCCAGTCTGATGCTGCAGCAAGGCTCTTAACCACGGGACAGCACTGCCTTAGAACACACATAGCCGACCCTCTACCGCTACAAACGGAAGCACCATCCACAAATTGACAAGCGTTACTTCCCGGTGGGGCGTTTCTTCTTAGCCTAGTGCGTGTACGTATTATACAGCGGTGATCACTCACCTACCTTAATACACGGCTGTACCCCACCCATGTAGAGGTGACACCACGCTCAGTAGCTACCTTTTTATTGTCGTCCAGAACCGTGTTCATGTTTTCGATCCAAACAGCATCCACCGGCCCATCAAATACGATCCACTTGCGGTCATCAGACATTGAGGACGCTTGCTCCCGAAAAGCATTGGCGAGGACACCGTCTGTCCATTCGTGGCTCACTTGGTCAAAGCACCCATACAGCTGCCCCATGGTGATAGCCTTGGGGTTGATGATCTTGTAGTCCACGGCAAACTCCTCCATCTGGTTGGCTGGGCAAGAAGGTCCAACCCGAGTCACACAGGCTCTGGTGAGACCAGAACACCAGACAGGAGAGAATGCCATCTCAGAGCAACTGCCCGTTAGGGGTGTGCCATCCAAGGAGAGGCCTTTCAGAGGTTGGGATACCTGGAGAGGCACTGCCTTAGATTGTCGGGTTATTATTACCATTAGTTTCTCACCGCGTTTTCTTCTGGGGCTCATTTTGAACAGGGCAAATGGCTGGTCAAATCTAAAGAAATCGGCCGGAGCCTAAAGGAACTCCAGCAGCGAGGGAGACAGGTGCCTCTTTACGCACCTGGTTCTCACAGGTACCCCAAGAACCTTGCCTTGACCTGAGATGAAGAAACAACTGACGAATAAAAGATTCTGGAAAATAATGGTTACTTTTCTTTTCTCTATCTGAAGGGCTAGTTGAGCCCCGAAATCTCTTCTTTAGCTGCTCAGTAAGTGTCCCTTGAGAAATGCACGCTGCTGGAGTACCAGGGCCCGACTAGAATATACAGGCTGACGATGGCACATCATCGTATTCACTCACAGAAAATAGCCACACTTTTACATGATCCCTGAAAGTAAGGAAAAACTGGGCTGTCTAGGCCATAAGCTAAATAAAGAACCATTTCTGCAGAACCCCAAAGCAAAGACCATAGGGTTAGCTTTCTCTGCATTTAGTTTCCTAAACTATATTCAAATGTCAAAATGATTAAAGTTTGAAATGCCCAAATTAGTTATGAAAGCCAACTTAGTCCCCAAAACAAAAACCGCAAAAATCCAACAGCAACTCAATTATCAGATATTTTTAGGGGAAAAAAAATGTCACAGCACTGGAAGGGATCATGTAAACAAAAATGACAAGGCAGTGTTTTTCAAAACCACGGGTATGTGTTTGATAAACAAACAAACAAAAACCCAAAGGATTTCTCTGGCAATAAACAGAGCTTCCATTTGTTGAGCAGGGACTGTGCTAGGTTGTTTACCTGCATGAGCTCATTAAATTCTCCCAGGAAACCCATTTTACAGCCGAGAAGACAGGCTAAGTGAGGTTTAGTGCTGGGTCCGATTCAAAAGCCTGCAGACCTTCCCTCTACATTAGAAGGAAGGAAAGGAAGGAGGGAGGGAGGGAAAGGGAAGGAAAGAGAAGCGAAGAAGGCATAGCATGAGAAGGAAAAGAACTATGCAATGATTTGCCTTTAGGACAATTTCGTTTAGGGCCATGGCAGAAACTTCTCTCGCTGGGAAACCTCTGGAGAAGCCAAATTGAGAAATTTCCTCCAGCCTTAAGGACTGCACACGACACCCCCTCTTAGACGCTCCCCCCACCCCCGCTTTATTTTCTGCCTGCAGACATCTGTGCGCCGGGTTCTATTTCTGGCTCTGACGTCACAATCCAGGGATGGCAGGAGAAAAAAAACAAAAACACCCACCAATCTGGCATTATCTCCGTGGAGCCGGCCAGCTGAGCGAGGAGGCCTGCCCTCCCTGGAAGCGGGGGATGTGAGCCTTACCTTCGTTTAAGTCACCCAGAGCCGCAGCCAAAACTTTATAAGCACAGGTCTTGCCACCCATAGGGTCTCCGACGATCATGTAGCCATGTCTCACCAGCATCATCTCGTAGATCTGGGAGGAGACATCGTCTAAGAAGCCAGTCGTGGCAAACCTCCCGGAACTGCGAGTCAGTGAGGAATGAGGGGGCAAAAGGGGGTTCCCACAGTCGCGTCCACCTCTGGTGAACCACAGTCTCCTTTGTGATATGTTGCTTAAATGTCGTTTGGATGAATAAATATATATGTGTGTGTCTCAGATGATTTCAGAGCTAGGAACTGCTATGGACTCTGCACTTATCTGTGTGCTAAGCATCAAGTAATGTGCCTAAATGACTTCACTGAATCCGTTCGGGCATCATGAAACACCTTCTAATGGTGAGATACTGAGCCCGAGAGAGGTACGTCTCTTGCCCGGGCCCGTCGGTGCCCGTCAGAGCCATAGGGCTCTCTGGCTTCAGTGCCCCTGACCTTTCCCTTACACCATTTCCATTGCTCTTAAAGAGGAACAGGAAGCAGAGGTCATTTTCGCAAATTGCATTTCTATTGGAAACTTCTTTTCTCGAGGCCTAATTGCCGTTCTGACTGGATTGGAACTGTCGGGAGATGACATGTATTTTCTGAGCCGGGCCTTATGCTGTAAATGACCTTCTCTGGAATTGGCTCAGGGATGGCCGTGTGACGTCAGCAGCAGCATTCAAAGCTGATCCTGAGACTCTGGCTGAAGCCACTTGGCCAGTGATGCTCTATCTTTGTCTGGGCTTGGACCTGGAACAATCTCAGTCTGAGGCCCAACTGAGAATGAAGTTTTAATGAAAAGAGAGACAGCCCAGAAATGAAGACAGACAGATTCCCGATGACAGTACAGGAAAACCTGGATGCTGCTGTGCCTGAGGCCACCATATTCCTATATTTTCCAAGTTTGGTAAATGTCTAAATTCACTTTTGTTGACTAAGGCACTTTGAGTTGGGTTTCTATCATTGGGAACTTTCTTGAGAAAGTCCTGACTCATTCAAAGCCCAATGCCCCCAAAGGGAAGACCCCACATTAAAAAGAGAGACCCCAAGGAAGATGGTCATAGGAAAAACCTTAACTCAGAAATGAAAACCACAGGCATAACAGGGGAAGATGGCTTCATCGCTACCTCCATCCCTCCCAGGCACCCCTGCTTGCTGTCAGCTCCATCCTGACGTGCCATAATTCTTTCTAATTCCTGACTTCAGCAAAGAGCAAAACAGGCACATTCCCAGTGGATACAAGGAACCAACCTGGATAATTTTCCCAATAAACCAAGGAACTGGCTGGAGTTTCATCTTCTCGATGTTCTTATCCAGCACTTCCATGAAGACCTCGTAGTCTGGTTTCGGAAGGACAACTCCAGGAAACAAGTCCGATATGATTCCCTGGTCACGAGAATCCAAGAGGAGGTAGAAAGGGTGAATTATCAGCTGCTCGAGCTCCGCATTACCCTAAAATGAGGTCTACAGACAGCAAAAGTCTTTGAAAGATGCCAAGCTTCATTTCTCCTGCTCTGAAACACATCCGCGATGACAAATTCTAACACTTTCTGTCAAACACGACTTCCAAATAATTATAAAAGTCAGCAGAAATTTAATAAGCCTGTGCTATCTCCCAGTCATTGTACGAGGGATGAACAAGACAGTCATAATTTCCGTCTCTATGGAGCGAAAGACCTAGTAAAGATGGTAGGCGTTAAAACAATTATCAAAGGAAATGAATTCAATCTGTTGAAAACAATCACCCACACCCAACGGCGAATACGCTGTCCGTGAAACCACCTTCATTAAGATGGGGAACCAGACAGAAATGCTCCCATCGCCATTGTTACATAGCGTTTGGGGGATGCTGGCTGGAGATGGAGAGGGATGTCAGGAGGTGGGGGAGGACGTGGGGCGTGTACCTGGAACAGGGGGACATCCTGAGCCAGGAACTTGGCCAGGTTGACATCGAGCAGGGCCCGGAGCAGGAGGACGCTCTCGTTCTCCTCTGGGTACTTGAGCTTCAGGTTGCCGGCAGCGGTGAGCACGGACTTGACCGCACGCATGCCGTAGTCGTAGTGGTGCTGGGAGGACAGCTGCTCCGAGCACAGGCGGTACGTCGCCACGATCTTCTGGGCCAGGCTGGGCGGGCAAAGACAGGGCTGCAGACCCCCGCATGGGACCACGTCCGGCCGCCCCGCATCCTTGGGCCCCGCCCCTTCAGAAGCCAGGCTTGCCCATGGACTTGATGGAGAAGCCCTATCATTGGGAGGCCTTTGGACAGAGTTGCCACAACGAACTGAGGAAGCATCGCGACTCTCTTTCAAAGTTAGGATGGAAAACAGGAAGCACACACACACGCGCGTGTACCAGGTACTGCTTGAGAGGTTCTATGTGTATATACTTTAATGTGCACACATGGATATGTGTGTACACACGCACACGCACATGCACATTCACATGCACACTCTTGAGAAGAAGACATCAAACTACCAACAACGTGAAGCCGCAGAGAGTGGAGCCGAGGGTTACTGAGGCCAAACCCACAGTTTTCACTGCGGCGACACTATGATTTTTTTCGATGTCCACGTTTTACTTGTCGAATGTAAAAACCGGTTCAAACTTTAATATACTCAGCACACAACACACGCATATGCATGTGCATGGGCAGTTCTTATTCCTCCTGGCACCCGGCTGGACCACGCAGCTTAGCCTCCCGTGCAGTGAGGGGCTGCCACGCCACTGAGCCTGAGCCAGCAGGACGTGAATGAAAGGGGAGCATGCCGCTCCCGGGGTTGGCCCACAGAAACGTCTTCTATGAGACCCTCCGTGCTCGTGTGCTATGGCTGTGACACATACGTGACTCAGGTCGCTGCCCCTGGGGAAGAACTACTCCTGACCACAAACACCCGTTTTAGATTTCCAAGGAGTGAAAAGCACGTTTTGCTGTGCGAAGCCAGTGGGATTCGGGGTCGGGGTGACCCCAACTAATACACGTCTGCACGTCCCCCTTGTGGGGAATCCCCTCAATGAGACAGATCGGCTTTTAAAGCAAAGGCTTTGTGCTGCTCACCGGTGCCTAGCAGAGGCTTGGGTGTAAGGCAGGCAGCTCAATAAAGGTTTGCCAATTGAATAAATAAATGAACTGAATGGGTGCATGAACGGAATCCAGGTCTCTTACAGAAAGAATAAGCTACGCCTCGTATGTTTAGGCAGCCTGTTGGCCTGGGAAGGGTGACACATTCTGCTGAGAATATCTGCAGCCCCTCGGATGGAGAATGAGGACACCCAGGTCTCGAAGACACGGAGACAGACACAGAGATGACTGTGGCAATAAATAATCAATGATTGTGGCCGAGACAATGTAAAAGACAAACGTAAAATCTGGAACAGGTCAATAAAGCCATTCCACAACGATGTTAATGACTCTAGGTACATGTGATCAAGACACTGGTCTGTGTGTGTCTGCGTGTGTCTGTGTGTGTCTCTGTGTGTCTGTGTGTATGTGTGTCTGTGTCTGTGTGTACATATGTGTTGGAACACTGGGTCATATTGAAATGAGAGAGAACCCAGTTGATTGACGTAAATAAATGTTATATTGGTAAGAATGTTAATTCTAAATTATGTTACACTTTCCCCTTCAATCGTGGAATAATTCCACACGTCTCAGTCTTGCCTTAAGCCATTTAGGATGTGCACGTGCGTGTGCATGCACACACGTATGAGTGGGGATGTGCGCGTGTGCGTGCACACACGTACGTGAATGGGGCACAGGCAGGAGGTGTGCGGCTGCTTCCTCTAAGTCCTGTGTACATGAACAAAGAGGAGGCGCTTTGTTGGGTCTCTGGGTTACCTCCCAGCCCGGGCAGCGTCAGGACCAAGGCCAGCGCCAGCTGCGGACAGAGCAACTGGGCGCAGAAGGAAGCCCGTTTCTCAATTTCTCTCTTTTCTTCTGGTATGCAGTCCACCTCACGTCCACCACACGAAAGGCCTGTCTTTCAGGGACCGTAGGACCCACCAGAAAACACATGTGACGTACCTCCTGGAGTCCAGAAACCCCATAGAATAGAGAGAGATTTCTCCGATGAGGGCATAATCCGGCACCATCATGGCCACCGTCCGGAACAAGGCCTGCGAAAGAGACAGCCATCGGAACCTGAGCCCACACGGTGGACACAGGGGAGGGCATGTCCGTGAGGCAGTGACGACGGTGTGAGCACTGACACCTCTCCAGTGAGGACCAAGAGACGTGGCCTGGACGTGGGAAGACGAGTCAGTGCGGAGGGACCGTCCTCACTGGACACATCCACTGTCCCACGGGCCCCGCCACAGGCCCTGTCCAGGCACGTGTCATCTTGCTGGGTCCCTCCGTGGAGGTGTGGCAGGGCCCTAGGTGCTGGTGCTCTACAGCAGCTCGGTCTCTTGTGCCAGAGGCGCATCACTCAACTCGCGAGGCTTTCCAGCGTTCGGCTCGCACAGCGGACGCCGTCCAGGGGCGCCAGAAGAACCCCGAAGCCAGAGGTCTGGAGCTGAGTCCTTGTTGTATCACCAGCTAGCTGTGGACCTGTCACATAGCCCCTCTGGACCTCAGTGCTTTCGTCTCCGCACGGGCTCACGACTGTCCCCTTTTCACAGCTGTCATGAGAATGAGCGACACCACATAAGCGAGGTGCTTAGAGAAGTGCATGGCACGTAGTGACTGCTCAGTAACATCCGCCGTTGTCATTACCCCCTGGATCTCGGCAGAGAAGTGACTTGTCCGAGTCACGCGGTTTGAGACGCAGCCAGGACTGCAGCCCAGGCCTGCTGACCCCGACCTCTGGTGCTTCCTACTCCAACGCACGGCTCACGGAGGTTGCTTGTGCAGATCCCACACGGCTGTTGGCTGGGAGGGGTGCTGGGGGCGTTACAACGGCTGGGTGGTAAAACTGAGAAACGTGGGTCCAAATCCCATGTCGACCTAGAGGTGGGAGCCACCCCTCTGGGGCTCCCTGACTGCCTTCCACTCGCGAGGAGGAGGGAGAGTGGTGTGTGCGTCGCCCAGATTCTGGGCGCCAATCGGAACGCGTTGCCGGCCCGTGGAGCATCACATAGGGCAGGGCCTCGAGTAACGTCATTTCGCTCAGCGTCATTTCATCGTAATGTTGATGAGAGGCTGTGGGAACGTAACTCTCGTTTATGTTAATTAGCTTATGGAAAAATCGCTTTTGGTATGCATCATTTCACTTAAAGTCACCGAACCCATCCACGACATTAAGTGAAGATTCACCGAGCCAAGGCCAGCGAATGTGGCTTTGGCTGAGTCTCTCTTGCGTCTCCTCCCACTCAAGGAGATGGAGCAATAACTTGGACTAAAATCAGAGAGAAGAGGCCTGGAAGTCTCCGTCTGGTGGCTCTTCATGCAGCTGGGGTGCTAGGTGCTCTTCCCACGGGAGCAGCCCTGGCCACCCTGGACCTTGGGCTTTTCTCTGCCGTGAGAGCAGCACACTGGGGTCCCCTGGAGCCTCCTCCCTCGCAGGTGCCCTGGTCGGCTCTTTCTCCTTTAGAAGCACTTTGCTTCTCCCACTAGCGGCAGGGCCGAGGCTGTGGCTCCGGCCGGCTCAGTGGTAGGCACCAGGGACGAACACGCTCTCTCGCCATCTCTCTGGCCGGTTGGCACAGCTGGCTTCGGTATGGACGCCGCTTGGGCCTAAGTGGCTGAGTAATAAAGGGAGCTCCGTGTGCTCCCGCCTGGGTTTACCAGAGTTCCCTGCATCCAACTTTGATGTTCTCTTATCTGGTAGATCTATTTTGTTTGGCCTACAGTGACTATTTATTTATTTTTTACATTGAGATAGGATCTAAAAATCAGATTTCATGTGAAAATTCAAATATCCTGAAAATGAGATGATGGGATAGTCGCTGCTTGGCAGCAGCAGGCTGGGGCTGAGTAGGGGCTGCTGCCTCCAGATGGGGCGTCACCAGGGTCCCTGCTGTGCCTGGCTAGCCTGTCCCACTTATGTTACCTGTCCGGCCCCTTAGACAGCAGAAGCAGCGAGCCCCGGGCCTCACGTGCACTGGTCCCTACGTGCCGTTGGTTGTTATGTATATATTCTCCCCCCACCCCCCAACAAGACCTTGCGTTCTGGGGCCAAGCATGATCTAGCTGCCATCAACATGCCACTATTACTTCTCAAGCCTGAAAAATGTCACCTGGTCCCATTTTCTGGCTTCCCCGTGAGACCTTCGGGCACTTCCAGAGGTTTCCATGCTGTAAGCCCGCCCAGCGTCCGTGTACGCCGATATTTACCTTCAGGTTATCCGGCAGCTCAGCTCTGCCGGCATAGCCGGGATTCATGGTGATGAAGACAGCGCAGGTCGGGTTCCGCAGGAGCTCAAGAGGAACACCTTCAGCTTCCGGATGATGGCTTGTTGGATGCTGAGAATCTGCTGAGCGACCACAGACAGCACTTCTACCTGGGGTGAGGATGGCCGGCTGAGGTGAGCGCCAGCCACTGACAGCCGCCCACCCCGCTCTGCCAGAGACCCCTTCGCTTAGCAAAGAAAGAGCCCGATGGCCTGAGAAGCAGGCCTCCACATTCAAAATGAGGAGCATGATTGGGGTTTTGGTAAAGAAAAAGAAAATTGGAGTGTGTGGGTATAAGTACTTTCCACAGTATTTTATCTTCATTCTAGTACCTCGCATAAAGCTTGCATTGGAACAGTGCTTATGGTTCGGATTGCATGTTTACATTTCCCGATCTCCATTCCCTACCAAGATAGAATTCATCACCCCCTGTTCTATGATGCCTCTGCTGTGCCACTACTGTAGACGTCCATCACGTTCCATTTGTTTCGTTAATTTTGATTTCCCTTTGCTGAACTGTCAGAGTCCAGAGGGCGAACCATTCGTGACTCACCTCTGTACCATGAACACGTGCGGAGTGTCCGGTGAGACAGTTAACTGCTCAATACATTTCGAATGAGCTAGTGAAAGAATGAACATGACGAGCGTACACGTGTGTGTGTGAAACAGCATTTTATGTGCTCAGGGCTGTTTTTGTTTAGTTCAGCGAGCACCTACTCTGTGCAAGAGGCTGCAGAGGGGGCACAAGGCCCTGTCGCTGAGGAGCTGAGAGCCCATAAAACAGCCCCAGCACGTCCAACCCCTCTGTACCCCAGTAGCAGAGGTACCTCGATCCTGTTGAACTCGTCGAAGCAGGCCCATGCTCCAGCCTGGGCCAGCCCCTTGAAGAACTTCCCCATGGCTTTGTAATCCAGGCCATCTGAGCAGTTGAAGACCACACACTAGGGGTGCCGGGGGGCAGGGGGAGAATGCGGGCGCCATTCAGGATGAGTTCCCTCACCTCTGAATCACCCCTTCCACAAAACAAGAGTGAGGCGCCTCGCTTCCCATCCCCCAGGAGGAGCTGAGGCTCCACTCTGCCTGTTCCGCCAACCCGTCTGGAAGTTCATGCCAACTTCCCTGGACAGAGACGGACAGGAGGAGAATGGGGACGGGCGACGTTTCTCTACCTGCTTGGCCAAAGCTTTGGCCAGGTCTTTGGTGGTTTCTGTCTTGCCTGTCCCAGCCGGACCCTCTGGGGCGCCCCCAAGATTCAGCTTCAAAGCCCCCATCAGTGTCCTATGGAGAAGAAAATGAGAACCCGGAGCCTGAGCCCTGAGCCACAGCAAAGGAACTGCATTTGGTTTATTTTGTTTGGGCTCATAAGAAGAGTTTAAATTTTTTTTCTTTGATTATGTGATCACCATTGTAAAAGAATTCTGTTTTACTCGGCATTGCTACCTTAGAGCCCAGCTCAGTGCCCAGTGCATGGGTGGTACCCGTAAGTATTTGAATGAATACATACATACAGAAATGAATCAAATAAAAAATCCTCATAAACTTCACATTTTAAAGACCACCGATGCTAATGGAATGGGGGAAATAAAACATATTCCTCTCACTTGATTTTGAAATCTTGAGTTCACATCTGATTTAGTTGCATGTCCCCAGCAAACCAACATAGTGCCTGGCACATGGTCGGGACAAGACAAATGTTAGAAATGAATAATGAGTTAACGGTGGTCCCACGGCCCTGTAACTTAAGTTAACACACGATCTTGTAATCATCTGAGTATGCCTCTCTCCCTTACCCCATCAGGGTTCCTGGAGGTCATGCGCAGTGCCCAGGAAGGTTCAAGTAATGACCATTGAATAATGAGCAGAATCAATGAATGAATGAAGAGTGTAGGAACAAGTGATTGCGGACTTTGAAAGGAGAAAATACTCAAAGGTAATTATAAATTACCTTTACAATTTAAAAAGGTTTCACTGTAAGGAATGTACAAAATCGGAGAAAATCTAAACATCACGAAATCGACAAGCTCACAAAGTCTGGATTTCAAATGTCATGAATTCCAAAAGAAGTGGCAAAGTGCCCTCTGTACAGAGCTCAGACTGGCAGCATCTCTCCATCGCACTGGCCGGCAGAGCTCAGAGGCTCCTCGCCTGGGTCTGTCTCCTAGTCCCCTTTGCTGCCTCTTGGCCTGGTATCTCCAGGCGCTATCTTGATTCTGCCAGTGGAGACCTTTCTACTTAAGTCTGAGACATTTTCAAGGATAGGCATCAACTTTCCGCTGGTTGGTTGGATCACATTAATTTGCACTCGGACTCCCACTGGTTCTCGCTTCTGGCCTAAGACCTAACTTCCATGCCCATCCGTGGGATCATGGTGACAAAAGCAAAATGAAAAAACCTGAGAATCTGAAATATAGAAGGTCGACAGGAATAGACTCAAGATGTCCCCAACTGTCTTCCCCAGAAAGTTGTCCTTCCGGAGTTCTCCATTCACCCTTCAGGTCTGGGGGACCCCCGAGGTTACCTGTAGCAGCGGTCGGTGAGGGGCGTGATCACCAGCCGGGGCGAGTTCCCCAGGTACTCGTAGCCGTACAGGATTTGTGTGGTGACCATCTGCACCCGCACGTCCCCTGCATCCCAGTAGTAGCGCAGCTGGGAGATCCACTGGAAGTCGCTCAGGTCACAGACGCTGTCCTCAGATAACTTGGCCACCACGTCGCGAGCTGTCAGGACACAGACCCGGAGATGCAGATGCAGCGCGGTCAGCATCCGCACACCTCCACCGACTTCTCAGAGGGGTTTGGGGACATCGCCCAGGCCACCCCTCACGCTGCAAACAGTTTTCTGCACAACTGCCCTCCTTGCCCGCCCTCGCCTGCAGGAAGTGAATCTTTGCCTCTTCCCGCGAGCCAGGCAGAGAACCTGATGCACTGTCTACGCTCGGACCACAGTGCATGCTCTGCAATCCAACCACCTGCGTCCAGATTCTGGTTCTGCCATTAACAGGCTCTGTGACTTTGGGCAAGTGACTAGACCTCTCTGTCATTCAGTTGTGTAATCTTTAAAATGCGGATAACATAGGGCCTACCTTCTAGAGTTATAACGAGGATTAAGTTAATATATATGTGTATATACACACATACATGTACATATATAAATATCTATAACTATTCACATATCACAGGTAAAAATGTGTAGGTTTATACATAGATAGATAGATAGATAGATAGATAGATAGATAGATAGATAGATAGATAGATAGATAGATATAGACAGACAGACAGAACTATACCTGGCATATAAAAATATTATGTAAGTATTAGGTATGGTTACCATTTCCAAACTCTTGGGGGCTGACCCAGAGGGCTTTGCAGTGGATAGTTACCCCAAATGCAGCCTTTTTCCCAGTATGATCCTTTTGGCTCTGTCCCAGGCCTTTAGGATATCCGAGGAGAATATAGTCAGCTGCCCAATGTGGTTAGCAAGGAAAGGGGCTTGTGAATCCCTAGTTAGATGCTGTCTTTCCATTTGGGGACCTGAGAAACCAGCTGGGAGATACATTTCGAGGTTTTCTCTTTTCTCCTATAGGATTGCAAGCCTAATTTAATTTTTCTCACAGTGATGGGAACTCTGAAGTTAAAAAGTGGACATAGGTTTATGAGAATCATTAATTATTTTTAGGGAATTACCAGGGCAAGAGCTACTGAGATCTCAGAACTAGTACAGCGGCTAGATATTAGGGTCCAGGGACAGGACACGGAGAAGCCTCTCCCTCAGGACTTTGCAAGGGACGCTGTGTGAGAGAAGTCTTTTTTATTCCAGTAAAACCGTGACCCCTGTAGATAAGAGTCCTTGAAGAAGATGACAACAACAGCTCTTCCGTCCTTCCTGAGGCGTTTAATTCCCTCCAGGTTCTTGAGGGAACCCTAAGGGGTAGCAGGAGTAGGGGTCTCGTGAGAGTCCCAGGACGAAGGTAAATCTCAGAGGACTGAGTTGGGATGTCTATGCTCTGTGTATGTGTGTGCGTGCGTGTGTGTGTGTGTGTATGTGTGCACGCGTGCGCACTCACGGTCTACGAACCCAAGCACTTTGGGGTGTCCTGAGCATCAACCACACCTGCACATATCACTCCTATCAGATGGCTAAGCGGCCAGACGTAGACCGCATCTCCCTTCCCTCCCCCTGACTGTGCTGGTCTCCCCAACGAAATTGGATTGAAACAAGCATCAGCCTTAAGGAGACTAAGATGGGGTGCCATGAAATGCCAGCAGAAAGCTGGGCGTGTGAGCGAGACAGACGCTGTTCCCAGGCAACCAGCCTGGTCCAGCCCCAGTTTCCTTGGTGATGATGGAGTAAGTGTGGAGGGTGGTGTGTTTTGCACAAAGCCCCCAGCTCTTCCTTCTCCTCCTCCTCTTTGTTTTTCCAGGAAGAGCTGGAGGGCATCACCTGCCACCCACATCCTCCCTGCGTCAAGGCCCATTTCCAGTCTCTTGGGTTTGGAATCAGACTGATGTAGGCTCACATTACAGAGGAGCCTCTGCTACTTACTCACTAGCTGTATGCCTCTTGGCAAGTAAGACTTGTCTAAGTCTCGGATTCTTAATCTGTGAAATGCATATAAAAATGAGATAATGTATGTCAAGCACTTTGCACAAAGCTTGGCACCTAGTACTCAAAAATATGAGCTCTGGTCAGCACCAAAAAAATCACTCCAAGTGGCGAACCTCAGAAATGCCTGTGGCCACAACCATCTCAGGCAGGGCCCTGTGGGAGGGGATCTTGGATGTGAGCGGGGGAAAGGAAGGGGACCTAAGATGGGGGTATTAGAGGCGCTGGCTTCTCTCCTTAGTCCTCGCTCTCAGTCGGAGAAGCCTCTCCCTCATGAGAAGGAGACCCCTGAACCCCTCCATCCAGGGTAAAGAAGAGAGGGGCCAGCCTGGCTGCTGCTCCTGGACAAGTTAGTAGGGCCAGGGGGGCCTCTGCGCTCACCGTGGACATCGATGACCGTGAGGGCCCCGAGGGTGAGGCGGGCCCCACTGCTCAGCTTGCCTCGCACCAGCTGGACAATCTGTGCAATCTGATCGTTGCTCTTTTTCAGAAAAGCCTGGCAGGGGCATAGGAGGGGACAACTGGTTAAATTGGATTCTCCTCTGGTAATCCCTTCTGGGGGAATGGCACCATCCACCACCCCATGGCCCGAGCCAGGAGCATCATCCCTCAAGCCCCCTTTCCCTGAGCCCCAGTCATTAACCTCTAGATGACTTTCGAATGCATTATGCGAATTACAAGAAGCCACATGGAAAGGCTAGACAGGGTATGATTTTATTTTCATGATATTGTGGGAAAGAAAAACCTACTGGGCCAGAAAATAGATTGGCAGCTGCAAAAGGCTTGGAGGGGGCTGGGGGGTGGGGTGGGGGGTGTGGGGGGACAGGGATGGAGTATAAATCACATGAGGGAATTCCAGGGGTTACACGAAGGTATATATGTGTCAAAACTCAGAACTGGACACTTAAAAAGGGTGAGTTTGATTGTATGTAAATTATACAGTAAGTCAGAATTAACCAAAAATATCTGAAATTTTTTTCAGAGTAAAGGAGACACAGGAGATATGAAAACTAAATCTGTCAACATGTAATTCTAGATTGGACCGTGGGCCAGACGAAGAAAACACTAGCGGCATAACCGGCGAAATTTAGACTAGCCGATTCAAAGGTCTATGGATTAGACGATAATACTGTATCTTGCAATACTGTCAATTTCCTGTTTGGATAACCGAACTGTGGTTATGTAAAATGTGAATATTGGTGGAATCTGGAGGCAGGGTGTATGGGAAGTTTTTTCGTATTGTTTTCACAACATTATTTGTGAGTCTGACTTTATTTCAAAATAAAGAGTTTTAAAAAAATAATGAATTTAAAAAAGGAAAAAAAAAAAGCAGTCGGTGGACATTCCGCCACATGGAGCCCTGGACGCAAAGGCTGACAAAACTCAGAATCCTGAGCCCTGGAATTTCTGTCTGGGAAGGACGATGAGAGTTCTCGTGTTTAGAGAACACTAGGACAGCCCTAATCCCATGTGCTTAGTCCCGCTGTCCCTGTGAGAACCCCGGTTTCTGCGAGGCCATGGGTTGGAAGCCATGATTTTTTTTTTTTTTTTTGGTAAGAAAACACAGCTACTCAAATCATATGTCATTCAAACACTAACTGAGCTTGGATGTCCTCTGCAAGCTTCAAGACAGGCTCGCTTACCGGTAAGGTCTTCTCGACCAGGGCCTGGGACACCTCCTGGGTCCAAAAGATGGAGGAGACGCAGATAACCACCTGGCCAGGCCACTGTAAGACCCAGCGATCACGAGGGACCTGGGGGAGTGCAGTGGGGTGCAATGTGGGGTCACTCCATCTTGCAGGATCGGAACTGACTTAAAAACAACCCCCATCACCTCGCCCCCTGAACACAGACCAAATCCTGCCCCGCCCTCAGAGGCTACGAAGGCTTGAGATCTTTGGGATAACTGATTTATGTCTTTCTCCCTGAATTTTATGAAAGAGAAAAAAAAAATCACCCAAATCCCATCAACGAGTAACTATTTTAAACTACGGATTAGGCAAACTATGGCCCAAGGGCCAAATCTGGCCTTACCTGTGTTTTTGTAAATGAAAGTGTGTTGCAACACAGCCACACCTATGTTTACATATCATCTATGGTTCCTTGTGCATCACAAAGGCAAAGACAAACAAGGTGTGTGGCCTGCAAGGCTGAGAATATTTACTACCCGGCCCTTTCCAGAAGCAGTTTGCTGACTCCTGCATGAAATAATTCCATCCGAGTAGCCGTTTTCCTTCCATTTTTGATTGACAACATATTGTAAGACAAAGGACTGGCCTTTCATTTACAATGCAGACATTACCGAGATGGACAGCAGGGTCCGTCCCCATATTCGAGTGGGAAAGTGTTAATATGAATATTCTTTTTTGGCGAGGACCTGGCTACGAGTGACTGCCACAGGTTCTTTTCTCTTAGGCCTCTGTCCCACCTGTGTCCCCTGAGGCTTTGTGGGTTTAATGAGTTGTGCCATTCAGGGTGGAGTACTGTGTACATGGAAAGCCTGGCCAGGGGGAATGCTTAATTGGAAATGGGTTCCTGCCATCCATTCACTTCACAGAAAGGACTAGCCAGTAGTAACCAGAGGCTTCAGGCTAACTGTCCCTTCTTATGTCATCTGCTCCTAACTGCAAACGTTTCACCAGAGATATGGACATTGCCCTAGGATTTACAGAAGATGAGAGAGGCACAGAGGGATCAGCTGACACCAGCAGGATCAGGGTGGGTTTTGGTGAAAGACAGAGGGGTGGTCAGAACTGATCCACTTATCCCCTCCAAAGTCTGTGTTGCTGGACTAATACCCTGGCACGTGCACCCCGGTTCCTGCTTACCCGGACCCCAGTTCTTGTTTACCTGGACATAGGCTTCAATCCCAAGGCTGATCACCTCACGCATACTGGCAAGCATCACCCGCTCCACCTGCTGGAGCCACTTCTCCACCATGCCCTGTGGGCAACACAGACAGAGAGACAGCAAGTTAGCTGAGCCCGGAGGAAGAGACCATTGGCAGAACCAGCTTTCTCTCTGGATGGGGCTGGAGAGAGGCCAAAGGTTTGCACCTGTCGGGGTACAGAACAAGCCACCCCAAACTGCCTCAGCAGATGCGGATTATTTTGAGCTCAAGGCAACCAAAACCCTAAAGACTCAAGAGAAATTTCTGCCCCCCCACCTTAACTCTCCAGAAGAATTTAAATTAGGAGCCTGGCCCACGATAAAAATCACCAGAAATGCCTTTTTATCTGTCTGTGTGGCAGGGCAAACTCATAATTACTGAGCATGTGTTCTTCCTGCAATGATCTTCTGAAGCCCCCAGGCTCCTGGCCTCACCCTTGGCTTATGTATGTCAATTTCGCTTTGTCCCTGAACCTCTCACGTGTGTGTGGGTCTCTGACTCTCTCACGCATGTGGGGTTCCCTTACATATGTATGTAATTAAATTTGGTTATTTTATCTTGTTTATCCATCTCGTGTTTATTTGATTATTAGATCAGCCAAAAGAATCTCAAGGGTCAAGGAAAGTTTCCTCCTCCCCAACACACCCCTTCGAGCCAATATTCTTTAACGATTTCTTTCACATTTATTTACTGTATTCAAGGAAATATATGTCTGGTAAAGGGGGCGATAGAAGATTTTTAACATGCTTTTCTTTCATGTCATCTTCCGAAACAGACGAGTTCTCGGAAGGTAAATGACCCATTAATATTTCAGTTAATAAAATAAACTGCTCACTTCTAATGAATAGGTCTAATTCTTTCACGATTCCAGTGGGTCCCAGACTTTGTTTTGCATGAGAATAATCTGGAGACCTGTGACAAACGTGAGGCCAGCTCCCTCTCCCAGACTTAATCGGTACGGAATGCCACCTGGGCATCCGGATTTCTTTAAAGCTCCACAGGTAATCCAGATGTGCAGCAAATTATCCAGCTTTAGAATTTCAGGTAACTGTTCACTCCAGGCGCCCACGAGCTAGCTGATGGGTGGCTGGGTGACCGGACACCAACTTGTATGTGTAGGTGGCAAAAATAGTCAGCCAGACGAGGCCAAGAGAGCTTGTCTATTTCCATGAAGGTGCTGTCAGGTCCACAAGAAGTGAAAGTAATTTACATTTTACTCATTATATAAGTAATGTAGGGAGGAAGCAAGTAAACTAAAATGTTAAACCCAGCTACATTCAGAGACTACGATGTGCGGATCGGCCCTGCAGCCAGGCCACAGGACGCCTGCAGAACGAAGGACGATCTCTGCTGGGATTGCTAAGGACCCATTTCTTACACGTGAAGGGAAAAAGGAAAATCAGAGTCTTCAAGTGGCACCTACACCAATAAAATTGTTCATTTCCTATGGCTAAAACCACGGGAACCTACGGATCAGAGGCTGGGAACTGCAGGCCTTTCACGCTATATATTCCTACCTTTTAGGGGACATACCCTCCCTTTCCCCTTCCTCGCTGTGGGTCCATATCAAAGGAAATGGGTAAACAAAGTCTTTAAACTGTAACTCACAGGAACTAAATGACAATATAAACTGAATTCCCTGTACCTCTGGGTCCCTCTCGGTGTCTGTACTCCGTCTCTCTCACTGCCCTCATCTCTATTTTCTCTGTCCCTCTGAGTCTCTCTCTCCATCTCTGACAGCAGCCCACACTGTCTGTGGGGCGTGACCCCTTCTCGAAAAACTCTTCTTCTGACTCTAACTTTGGCATGTGTTGGAATTCTTTCTGATGCTCTTGCCAAGAACCTTCTTCTTTCTCGGAGCGGGGTTTGAGTTTCCCCCGACTGCCCTGTCCTGCATCACGAGGACACATGTACGAAGATCTGAGTTGAACGGCATCACTCCCGTATTTTGACACTTGAAAGCCCCTGCCCCAGCCAGCCGTCTGTCTGCCCGATGGCTTTCACCTGGACTCTGCTCACGGGAACCTGCACAGCCTCAGCTGTTTGGGAACAAAACCTGCCACTGCCTCTGTATCAAGTTAGGATGAAACCCCCTCCCCACCAATTTAGTGTGTCACGCAGACTGCGGAATAATCTCGGCCTTAGAGATGGGCAAACTGAGGCTCCGAAAGACTGAGTGACTCCCCAAAGTCACCCGGTCATTAAGTTGTGGAGCCCATGTGTGCCACACCCGGGCGATCAGGAACCAGAGTCTGAATGCTTAACCGACATGCTCTCTGCCTCTCTCTGCGGCGCTCTGTTACGGAGAGAAATGGGTAAGAGCTGTTACTTTGGCTTGAGCCGGGTAGATCTTCTGTTTGAATGGAACGGTCTCTTTCTCCGAGCTGATCATGCCCACGATCTCCAGGTTGTCTGTAAACTCCAGCCGGGCAATCCCTTCGAAGCACTTCTTCAGGTGTGGCTGCACGCGGAGCGGGTCCTTCGTCTCCGACAGGATCTCCAGCAGCTCGTCGTTTGACAGGAAGAAGAACCTGTTTCAGAGCCAAGGAAGACGGCAAGGGGACTCTCTTCGGAGGTCTGCTTTTGCCAACAAGGTGGCACTCCCCGATGGGGAGATAACACCCCAGAGAAGAGCAGCTGTGTTCCAGGGTCTTCTCTAAGGCCCGCCCCCTACACCATTTTTCATCGGGGTGGGAAGGGCGGGGATGGTTGTGACTCTGGGAGCAGAGGAAGAGGCAAAGCTGGTACATCTGCGTGTCACGTGGTGGAGGGAAGGGCGGCGCTTCCTTTAGAAAGAGAATGGACAGAGCAGTGGCCCTTGACCTTGGCTGTGCCATAGAAACACCTGCTAGACTTAGTTTTGAAAATCCAGTGCCAAGGTTCTACTGCCCAGAGGTTGGCATATAATTGATCTGGGGTCGGGCGGAGATTTGTGCTAACGTGCAGTCAGCGCGGAGACCCAATGGGTAGGAGGAGGAGGGAGAGAGAGCTCTTCCTTGTCTTTCCTTATCTCCTTGTGTGACAGAAAATGTTACAGATGCAGGTTAACAAGGAACCTATTTACATGCAGAGGCCTTCACCTTGTTTTAAATTAGAAATAATAAGATAGCTTCATTCCCTTGCTCAAGCCCCGAAGGCAGCGTCAATAAACCTTCGGAAGTTGCTCAAGGGCCAAACCTCTACTGTGACAACTAGAATGGAAGTTCCATAAGGAGGGACCATAGGATCGTGGCCTTCACTGTATATGGTGGATTACAAAAATGGCCACCACGTTTGCCACTAATCCCATTAAGGGGTAGAGTCTATTTTCACATCTCTTGAAACTGGGCTGGCTCCTGTCCTACTCTGGCCAACAGATTGTTTCAAATATGAGTTCATGCAAGTTCAAAACCTAGACATCAACAGGCCTTGAAGCTTTCACTCTTGCTCATCTTGAGAACACTGCCACCACCACCACATGAATAAACCCAACTAGCC
>NW_006436286.1:2894142-2914329 GCF_000325575.1 Pteropus alecto | reverse complement strand
AACGTGTGGCCCAACTACCCCTGCTGCCCCAGCCACCAGAAAGCCCATCACCATACAAGTGACTGAGGCCACAGACTGCCAGCTGACTGTGGTCCCCTGAGTGGGCCCTGAGAAGACCAGAAGTACCAACCAGCTGACCCCAGCCCAATTTGCCAACCCATAGAATTGTGAGATAAATAAATAATTGCTATTTCACGCTTTAAAGTTTGGGGGTGGTTTGTTACACAGCAAAGCAAACTAATACACTGTAGCTGCAATGTTGAGCATGTAGGAAGAGCTCAATAAGTATTAGTCGGGTGACTAACTATCCAATATCTAATGAGGATGTCAATTTCTCACATTCTCAAGTGAAATTCAAACAGGTGATCACTATGAATTCATTGCATGTGATAATGAATAATGCTCAATAGTCGTAAGAGTAATACTTAATGTATCTGTACAACTTAAAGTTAAAATCATTATTTAGTACTCTGTAGTTTCAAGATAAAATTAATTTAAAATATGTGACCATTAATAACATTTTCAAAGTGTTTGCTCAAAGTACTTAATTTTATCCCATATAAAAGCTTAAAGAAGCCACAGATATCAGATAAGAAAAATAACTAAAATGCATCCAATGAGAAATAAAGAAGTAAAATTGTCACTATTTGCAGATGACAAAATACTATATAGAGACAACTCTGAAGATTCCACCAAAAAATATTAGAACTGATAAATTAACTCAGTAAAGTAGCAGGCTATAAAATTAATACTCAGAAATCAGTTGCATTTTTATACACCAATGATGAACTATCAGAAAAAAGAAATTAAGAAAACAATCCCAATTACAATTGCATCAAAAAAATACCAAATAATAAATTTAACCAAGGAGATAAAAGGCCCATACTTAGAAAATTAAAAGACACTGAAGAAGATACAAATAAATGGAAGCATATATTCTGCTCACGAACAGGATGAGTGAACATTGTTAAAATGTCCATACTACTCAGAGCAATCTATAATTTAATGCAAACCCTATCAAAATATGAATGGCATTTTTCACAGAACTAAAACAAATAATCCTAAAATTTATATGGAACCACACAAGACCCTAATTATCCACGGTGATATTGAGAAAGAAGAATAAAATTGGAGGTATCACACTACCTGATATCAAACCACACTACGAAGCTATAGTAAACAAAACAGCATGGTACTGCCATAAAAAGACACATAGATCAACGGAACAGAATAGAGAGCCCAGAAATAAACCCACACCTATGTGGTCAATTAATCTATGACAAAGAAGACAAGAATATACAGTGGGGTAAAGACAGTCTATTCAACAAATGGTGTTGGTTAAACTAGACAGATAGATACACGCAAAAAATAAAACTAGACCACCATTTTACATCATGTACAAGAATAAACTCAAAATGAATTAAAGACTTGAATGCAAGATCCAAAATCATAACGTTTCTAGAAGAAAATATAGGCAGTAAACTCTATGACTTTGCTCTTAGTAATATTTTTTTCTGATATGTCTCCTGGGGCAAGGAAAACGAAAGAAAAAATAAACAAACAGGACTACATGAAACTAAAAAGTTTTTGCCCAGCAATGGGAATCATCAACAAAACAAAAAGACAACCTACTGAATAGGAGAAGATATTTGCCAATGATGCATCCGATAAGGGGTTAATAACCAAAATTTATAAAGAATTCATACAACTCAACACTAAAAATTCAAACAATCCAATAAAATATGGGCAGAGGACCTGAACAGACATTTCTCCAGGAGGACATACAGATGTCCAATAGACATTTGAAAAGATGCTCAAAGTCACTAATCACCAGAAAATGCAAATTAAAACCACAATGAGATGTCACCTTGCACCTGTCAGAATGGCTGTCATCAATAAGTCAACAAACAACAAGTGTTGGTGAGGACGTGGGGAAAAGGGAACCCTCATTACTGTTGGTGGGATTGCAAATAGGTGCAGTCTTTATGGAAAACAGTATGGAGGTTCCTCATAAAATTAAAAATAAAACTACCTTATGACCCAGCCATTCCACTTCTGGCTATTTATTCAAAGAAATCCAAAACACTAATTTGAAAAGATATATGCACTCATGTTTATCGCAGTGCTATTCGCAATAGCCAAGATATAGAAGCAACCTAAGTGCCCATCAATAGATGACAGGACAAAGAAGTGGCACATATGTATAGTGGAATATTACTCAGCCATAAAAAATGCAATCTTACCATTTGTAACAACATGGATGGACCTAGAGGATATTAAGCTAAGTGAAATAAGTCAGGTAGAGGAAGACAAATACCATATGATTTCACTTATATTTGGAATCTAAAGAACAAAATACATGAACAAACAAAACAGAAACAGATTTTGGACACAGAGAACAAATTGATGGTTGCCAGATGGGAGGGGGGTTGGGTGGCTGGGTAAGAAAGGGGACAGAATTAATAAGTACAAATTTGTATTTACAAAATAGTCACAGGGATGTAAAGTACAACATAAGGAATATAGTCGATAATATTGTAACAACTCTGTTTGGTACCAGAGGGGTACTAGACTTATTGGGGGATCACTTCATAAATTATATGGATGACTGACTACTGTGCTCTATATCTGAAACTAATAAAAATAATGTTGGATGTCAACTGAAACTGAAAAATAAAAAATAAATAAAAAAATAAAAAGCATAAGAAATATTGAGATATTTCTGTGTGTGTGTGTGTGTGTGTGTGTGTGTGTGTGTGTGTGTAACTTAGGGGGAAAATGAGGCTCAGAGAGGTTAAATAACTGATCCTTTCCGGACCACCTAGATCTGAATTCTAGCTATCCACTTACCAGTTTTGTGCTTTTTGGCAAGTTATACTTTCCTCATTTGTAAAATAGGGATGAAAACAATGCTCCCAACCTCACAGGATCACTGTAAGGGTTAAATAAGTTAAGGCGTGTAAAGCACGTAAGCGGAGTCCTGGCATGCGGTAAACGCCGCGTCGGTGCTGGCTGTTATTCATATTTTATTAGGAATAACAGTTGTGGGCACAGAACTAGAAGCCCAAATCTCAGAATTTTCCTCTTCCCAAGTTTCGTGCTTCCAAATCAAGGCTCCGTCCTCATTTTGTCCTATATCTGTGTTGTCCAACACCAAAGCCATTAGCTGGCCACCTGTGGCTATTTATATTAAAAAATTTATACTAAATAAATTAAAAATTGCCTTTCTCAGTCACACTAGCTACATTTAAAGCACTAGACGGCCATGGTGGCTGATGGCTACTGAAAGCTCTATTCGACAACGCTGCACTAAATATATAGCAAGGACTTTTCTGAATCCCAAACAACAATGTGTGTGTGTGTGTGTGTGTGTGTGTGTGTATGTGCGTGTGTAAAGCAGAGAACCACCTGCGTCTCCATGTAAGGGAACACTAAAATGTTCTTTTCTTAAAGGCAAATTGGGAACAAATCTACATCCTAACTAAAACCAAATGACATGGCGTGACCGTGCACCGTCACTAGACAGGGTATCAGGAGTGAGGGTCTTCCTTTCTGGAACTAGCCCTCTGCCTCGACTTTTATGCAGAAGAGCATTGGTTCTCGTGAAAAAAAAAAAAGAGTCCAATATGTATAAACGTACCTACCAGAAACTACAAAATGCGATGACAAAACCCTGAGCCGACATTTCTTAAGCACAGAGTCTAGGCGCTTAAACGCTTTGCATGCACGATCTCATTTGATCTGGACAGTAAATATACCAGGTAAGGGACGTTATTCTATCTCTGTTTTACAGCGGAGAACCCAAGACTTGGATAGCTTTGCCGAAGGTCGCGAGATCAATAAATGGAAGAGCTGGGACTGCAGCCGAGGTGTGTTTAGCTCCGAAGCCCAAGCTCTTGATTACGACTGCTGCCTGCTCTGCCTGGGTGTTCGACCATGTTGGTTTGGCCAAAGTGTGGGTCTGGTCCCCACCGCTGTCCACTCAAGCTCACGCTAAATAATAACTGTGGAACACACGCCTTGCCCCTGAGAGCTGTCTCTCAGGAAATGGAAACCCAGGACAGAATGGAGAGTAAATAGGTCAGTAGAAGCCAACGCTCAGTAGGCAAAGACTACCTGGATGGGGCAAAGAGGACAACTCCAAACAAAAAGACGGTACTAAATACCTGGGGAAAAACAGTCTCTTCTTTTCCAAGTAATCGTTCAACCCCCTCTGGATGTCCTCCAGCAGAATGTTGGCCTCCTGAAGCTTCTCAGCCATCCGTGGCTGGTCTGCTGCCATCAAGACTCTGGCATCTTTCACCTGGGTGCCATCAACAAAGGTGAGACTCGTCACGGGTTCCCAGATTCCGAGGGGTTCCTAGATTCCGAGACTGGTCATCGTATGAGTGTGTGACCAGCCCCGTGACCAGCGATGCCATGCCCAGGTGTATCTCCCAACCCCACTCCCAGTCCCATGAGGGTGAATGCTCCTATATCGTGACCCTGTCCCCCTGCTATGGTTGACTGGGACAGGGTGAGGCCCCTGCAACCGACTTCTGGGACTTTGGAATTCAGACCAGGATACTCTATACCAGTCCGGGCCGGCCTTGAAGGAGGGGGCTTTGCTGCCGTGTGACGATCGGCTTCCATTATGTGTCCGGGTGGCAGAGCAAGCCAGTCTCCAGACAGAGAGGGAAGCAGGTGTGGGGAGAACAGCCTGGGAGTTCCCGAGAGATTTCTGGGTCCTAGAGCCAGCCTTCATGCACATTCTGCCCTTCGGTTCCCTGAGACACCCATTTGGTCTTTTCGTTTGAGCTCCTTTGAATGGGTTTCTGTCACTTGCAACCAAAACTCTTAACGAATATAGAGTTGGAAGAAGCGGGATATCATGAAAACTGGGCAATATAATTTCCCACTTATCTAATTCCTGCAAATGACCAGGGGAGATAAGTTCTCTTGAGAGTAATTATTTATAAATGTGTCCCAATCTGAGCACGCTTGACTTTGAAAAGTAAAAAGGTATCATGTCTTAATAGATGCACCTGGATGTCTTGTACACCCAGTGAACTCGTCCTTCGAGGCCTAGTTTCAATGTCACCCCTTTTGGAGGCCTTCCTTGACACACTCCCAGGCAACAATCATTCTCCTGTGTTCTGAAAACTTTTTGTATATAATATTTCTACTATAATAACTCTTCTGTATCTAAGCTGGTCCTCACAAGACAGTGAATTCTGTGAAGGCAGAAATCATATTCTAGTCATCTTTAAATGTTTTCTGACTTCTAGTACAATGTTCGTTCGGGTCATCGTCGGTACTGAATGAGCTTTTGTTCAATCACTGAGTAACTGAGTATGGATGATCATTCGCATTCTAAAAAGACTCTCAATCTGAAAGCTTTATGGCGTTAGCCTGCATTAACAGTCTTCTACCTCATTAGGAATAAGAACTAAATTATTCCACAAACTGCTTGCAGTTACTTCCAGGGAGTTGGGGTTTCCAAAGCCCCCTCTTTCTATATTACATATTCCGTGTTTGGAATTTCCAATAGTAAGTTTTGAGATTAGAAGAAACCATATAACTATCAAGTTTGCAAAAACCTAGTTTACTTACAAGTTTCAAGGTGCACGGCTGCGATGTGCAACAAGGAACATCTGCCTGGCGCCCCAGGGCCCTGCAGGTGAGATGGGCTGGGGGTGAAACTCACCGCCTGGGACATGAGCGATTTCCAGGACGCATCGACGATGGCGAATTTCCTGCCCTCTTCTGGCATTTGTGCTATGATGTCCTCTGAACTGAAGATGGGTTCCAGGTACAGCCAGGTGGCTTGGCATTTCAGCCAGGCGTCCAAAATTTCCTGCATGCGGATCAGCTTTTCTTCCCACTTCTGCGAAGTGAGCATTTTGTCTCCGAATCACTAACCTGCCACTCTGCATCGCAGGCGCAAGCGGACGGACTCATTCGTTTATTCACTTTTTCCCTCGTTTAACACATCCCTAGTGAGCGCCCCCTATGTTCTGGTCCCCGTTCTAGGCAATGTGGATACAGCAATGAATGAAACAAATGAGTCCCTGCCCTCTTGGACCTTACATTCTGATGGAATAATGACAATAATACTAATACTACTGTGACAAGTGATGGGCTGAGGGCTTTACGTGCGTGAAACCAATTCAATCCAATAGACTTATAATGGAGATACTATTACACATCACACTTTACGAATGTGGAAACTGAGACATAACCGTTTAAATAGCTTGCCCACGGTTAAGGAATAACGGGCAGAGCTAGACTTTGAACCCAGGCAGTCTGGCTTCACAATCTGCGTCCTTAGCCTATGCTACTTCTACAAACAGCGACCAACAGAAGCCAAGATCCTACCCTCAAGCAGTTTGGACTCTAGCTTATTCTAGCCCAGATGATATTCATGCACATTCCAAATGTATTTTATGTGGTACATCCAAATCGTCTCGTATTCGCTTTTGGCAGACTGCTGTAAAGGCTCAGCATTCCATATACTTACTGGGATGGTTATTTGCTTTCGGTCTTGTGTTATTTATTTATTTATTTTTCCAATCAGGAGAAAAGGAGATTGTTTGTTACATGAATTTAAAAACCTACTCCCTCCTCTGGAAACCCAGAGCTAACTGGAGATCACCACGCCCTCGACCTCACTTCCTCTTACCCGGCACTCTGCTTCTATCGGTTTGATGAATGGGGAGCCACACATGGTCTGGGTCTTTATCACGTGATCATCGAGTAGCAGCTGAATCTCATCAACTGTGCACAAGATGCTCGTATCCTACAAATAAACACGCCCCGCCCTGTCAGGATCATGAGACCCCCACTTTTCGTGCTGGTCCCCAAAGGCCTCACGGCTCGCATCCCCACCCCAATCGGACAGGAATCTATGTCTCACAGGGGACGGAATTTCTATTTTCTTCCTTGAAAATGTTCCAAATGACACGTTTTCCAGTCCCTTTGCAGAAATCAAATATGGCCTAAGTCCAGACCTGCAGCTAGTATCTGTGGGGGAGGAACAGCTCTGGCCTTCTCGGCCACTGGCTCTCCTGCTGTCCCTCAGGCAGGACCAGCTGCTCACCTGACTGGTTGGGCCTGGATTGGTGGTCCCCAAACTGTATGCCGAGGTACCCTAGGGCACTGCAGCATACTCACAGCAAATAATTGCGGTTATTCAAAAATAAAATACAAATGTAAGGCAATGAGACGTAAAGACTTATTGTTTGAACCTCATCACTTCATAAAAAAAGCTGTCAGGTATTTCTTTTGGTCTAGGGAGGGGAAGCATGAAAAAGTACTTAGGACAGGAAAGGCACCGTGAATCAAGAAAGTTTGGGAACCTCAGCCTATACACTTACTGGGCCATATTTTACTCATCGTTGAGGTTTCTGTGAGTTAAAGGTCAGCCCCTGTGCATGGCACTTGTCCTCCTAGGCCATCGTGGCAAGGAGGCTGACGAGGGCAGGTTTGGTCTTTCTTACCATTTTTACTTTCTTCACCCCTATATCTGGTCAGTTAAGTTTAGGATAGAATGTTTTCTCTCATCTACCTTTTCCCAGTAGCTCTGAGTGTGAGTGTGTCGGGGGGAGAGGTCTAGCTCTTAATAAAATGGTACCTTGATTCTCTTGCTGGTGATCCTTGTCTATCGCCGCATCAGTCAAAAACTGAAGTCTTGCCAGGTGTGACTGAGCTTTCTCAGGTCCCCTGCCTTCACTTCTCAGCCCAACAACCTCTAGGAGTATCTAACTAATCAGGTCATGCAGCGCCCATCTGCTGGGAGCAGCGAGGTCTGGCCCCTGCTGGGGGAGGCCCCTAGTTCTCTCCGCTCCCACTGGCTCATCTACAGTTCCCATTCAAGTGAAATCAATGCATCGCACTATCGAAACTGGAGAGGGAGAGAAGTCACAAAAAGATAACATGCACCCCGTGGGAGGGCGATATGGGGGCCCCTCTAGGGTTTTAGTTCTCAGGTGCATTGCACATTAGAAACACCTGGGATGCCTTACAAATGCAGATGCCCAGGCATTCTGGGAGTGGAGGAGTAAGAAAGAATGAATTGGGACTTTTTTTTTTTCTGAGAAGCACTAAGCATTGTTTACCCTAGGTATGCTTCTGAAGGACTTGGGGAGCCCTCCCTGGGAGATGCTAATTCAGGAGGCTTGCTCAGCTCCTTTGCTCTAGAAAGCTTGTTTTCCGAATGAAAAGGCGTTTCTCGTTTGAAAATGCACGCCTCCAGTGGTGCCCAGGGGAGAGAGGGCTGGCACAGGGAGGCAGGGGCAGGAAACAGTCTTGAGCACAGCAGAGCGATGAGAGACAGCCAGACCGTACTCAAAACTCCGGAGTTGCTAAGAGACTAGATCTGAATGGTTCCCACCACAAAAAAGAAATGACAATGACGTGACTCGATTCAGCTAACGCTGCTACGGTGGCAATCACACGGCAACAGGTAAACGTGTCAAATCCACACGTCGCCACGCCGTGAATTAACACGATGCTCTACGTCCGTTATTATCTCAGGAAAAATGAATGGAAAAGACAGCGCTGGGGACCCTTCCTCTGCGAGCTCTGCTGTGGTTCTGAATGAGTCCCCTCTGTAATCTGCTACAGAATAAACGGGCCGCTCTCAGGAGGCCGAGCCACCCGGCTGAGACTTACGGTGTCCCTGTACTTGACGAAGGTGAACATCATGTTGACCCATTCTAACTTCATTTTCTCCAAGTTTCTCTCCAGGGAGTATTCCTTACTAGCGGCGGCTCCAATGGGCTCCAGTCTAAAAAGAGAACACAGTGACAGCCCCGGGAGGCGGCAGTGAAAACGCGTCAGAAAACGCGTTAGTAAAATTAAGAGAAATGCAGAAGCCCTTCGTTTTACTAAAATGTTTACTCTCCTACTCTAAGACGCCAGTCATTTGCAGGGTGTCTTACCCTCAGCAGTGGTGACTTTAGGGGCTGTGTTACGGGCCAAATTGTGTCTCTCCAAAATCATGTGTTTTAGTCCTAACCCAGACTATTAGGGCACCCTATTTGTAGATTGGGTCTTTAAAGAGGCACTTAAGTTCAAACGAGGTCACTAGGGTGGGTCCTAATCCAAGACTGGTAAAGAAAAGGTGGCGTGTGGTCACGTACGTGCATGCACACACACACACACACACACACACACACACAGAGGAATGACCACCTGGGGACGCGGGGAGAAGACAGCTGTTTATAAGCGAAAGAGAGGGGCCTCAGAAGAAACCAACCTAGCCATTATGTTGATCTTGGACTTCAAGACTCCAGAATTGTGAGAAAACAAATTTCTGTTGTTTAAGCCACCCAGCCTGCAGTGTTTGTTACAGCAGCCCCAGCAAATTAATAGAGGGTGGGCCATTCCATGCCGCGGGGGCCCACCCGGGCATTGCAGGATGTTTAGCGGCATCCCTGGCCTCCATTCACGAGATGCCAGTAGCAGACTCCCCCATCCCCACTCCTTGCTAGTCACGGCAATCAAAAATGTCTGCAAATGGGGTTGGAAAATGGTCCTCAGCTGAGAACCACTGTTTTAAGGCTGTTAAAACAAGACTTCCTTTTCCTGTTTTTGTTTGCTCCTTATTTTCTCCAGAATTGTTATTCTGACTTCTTACTCAGATCTGAGAACTTCTGTTAATTTATGTGATGGCTTTTGCTCCACTTCCTGTCCCTACCTTTTAAAGAAAAACACCTATTTTCCTGAGCTGCTGGGTTCACCCATCACCCGTCTATAGACCCTCTGTTCCACAGAAAGGAGGAGGGAGGGAGAGAAGGGGAAGACCGATCGCTTCCTTTCTTGTTTCCACGTGGAGATCTGGTTCTAAACCTTCGCGTGGCCAGAGAACTGAGAAGCGAAGTTCTTAGGAGGAGGAGGAGGAGGGGTGATTCTCTTCCGCTGCATCCTTGACTGCAGAGGAGACCATCTGGTCGTTACTTACAGGTCAGCAAGCTGAAGCCCAGAGGAGGTAAGTGAAGAGTCCAGAGCCTCCCACGTAGCTGGGGAGTGCCGGAACCAGAACCGGTCCAGACACCGAACCCTCTGATGCCTAATCTGGTGTCTCTGAGCCCCCACTCCACCCCCACTAGGTGCCGGCTCCCCTCCCTCTGTCAAAAGGGGCACCACAATCGTTTCAGGGTTTGAGTAATTAGGGCCAGCTGAACAGAGCTGACAACACTCACGTAGCCTCCTGCAGGGAGGTAGATAAGCAGAGATAATGCCAAACAATGACTGACAGAATCTCAGCAGCATGACCATCATCCTGAACATGGCCTTCTTAGGAGAGGACCAAAATAAGAATGCAAATAAGGAACAATTAATAAAGGCAGGGCCAACCCAGGTGAGTGTGATGTGGAGGCTGGCTGTGTGGCCGTGACCAGGTCCCCCGACAGTCTTTAGGTCCCCATGTGCCCATATCAGGGGTTGCTGGTGGAATTAAATAAGAGAAAATGCTGGTAACACGCCTTGTGACTTATAATTATGCAAATAACTGCACAGGGCAGGAATCACTCAGCTTGGGAGGCCACAAGGTCTGTCAAAGTCTGACCTTAGCCAATGTGCTAAAGAGGCATCGAAGGGTGGGGGGCGGGAAGGGACCATGACCATCACACCTCACTAAGGGGTAGTGCTTGAGAAGAGGCTAAATCGGTTCAGGTTACTGGGCTTATCTCATAATCCTCCTAGCAACTCTAACTCCTAGCCACTGTTCTCCTTCCCATTCTGCAGACAGAGGAGACTGAGGCACACGGAGGTAAACAGCTCGGCCGAGGCACCGCCGCTTCTGGGTTCATCACAGCTGAGCAGGTTGGTGTGGAGAGTGGCTGAGTCACTGTGTGTTTGCTTGGTCTCTGTCTCTTTAGATGGGTTTATTTTTCAGGCAGTAAAGGGTAATGGTTTGCTAAGCCTGGGGTCCAATCTTGGGTTTTGTGTTTTTTTTTTGTTTCAGTTACTAGCTGAGACTGCCAGCTACTTTCTCTCTAATCGATTTATTTCCTCATCTGTAAAATGCGAATGATAATATCAGCTAGAACATTAGGTTGTCATGATGGGTAAGTTGGCTAATTCGTATAAGCACTTGGTGAGGCATAAATGTTTGACAGCTGGTATCTCTTGGGAACATCTTATTTGGGGGGAAATGAGGCCCCTTAATAAAATAACCTAGACTCAGTAGAGATGCAAGTGTCTCTAGGCCTGCCCCTTAAAGGACAGTAATGGTGGCATTAGGGGTGTGGTTGGAAAAGGGGCTCTGTAATAAATCTGGCAAGTCCAGGAGCTGAAAGTCACCTCACAGGGTGACCTGATCATAAATTCCTAGCTGGGCAGGCCACGGTGGGTAGTCACGGCCTCGGCCTGTAACTTCTCCATGGAAGGTTCATCTTGGCTGTGAGCGGGTCCTGGCCATGCTTTCTGTGCGTCTAGATTAAGGCACCTCTGACATGACTCTTTTCAAACCCCTTGAGGGAAACCACACTCACTCGAATCCAGTAGTCCCATCCCTGCCCTGCTTTCTCCTACCTTCAAGTCACCTTCCTTATGTTCCCTCCTTAATTCCAAATGCATAAAAGAAGCTGCAAACTGTCACTCTGGGGAGCATTTTTCTGAGGCTGGTGAGATCTAGCTTCTAGGCATGTTCTCTGTTTGATTCGAACTGTAGTAAGCTCTCATAAAAACGTTCTCTGGGTTTGGACGTTCTCACGTCAACAGGGAACACTGGAGCATTCAGGTGGCAGAGAGATTTTGGGGGCCTGGAAGCACTTTGGATTAGACCTGTCTGCCACGTGTGGGGGAGGGGTTCCCAGACTCCGGCATGCATCGGAATCTGGGGAGCAGCCCCGCCCATCAGAAACCTAACAGGAGCCATGTAAGTCATTTAAAGTTTCCAACCGCCACCTTGAAAAAGGGTGAAACGAAACAGGTAAGATTGCTTTTAATAACTTATTTTCTTTAACTCAATATATCTAATATTGTCTGTCAACACAGAATCAATATTAGAATTTATTAGACATTTAGCCTTTTTTTTTTTCTTAATGTCTTTGAAACCCAGCCTGTATCTAGTTCAGAATCGCTACATTTCAAGGGCTCAGCAGCAATGCCACAGCTGACTTGGAGGACTGGCTAAAAGACAGATTGCAGGTCGCACCCCCAGAATCTCTGATTCAGTAGCTTGGGATTGGGGCCTGAGAACACACATTTCTAGTAAGTTCCCAGGTGATGTCGATGCTGCTGGTCTGAGGCTGCCCCCTGAGGAACACCCTCTCCCCTTTGTGCAAGTTAGACCTGAACCCTGTTGCCGAGGGGTCCCCGGTCCAGGCAGCACAGCATCTGCCCACCCATATCCCTGAAGGAAGTGTAGAAATACAAACAACAATTCAAATAGTACAAATTCTCACTCACCATCTCCAGGGGCATTTGGAGAAGGGCGGGCAGCAAGCGAAGAGATCGCTCTTTTGATCACATTTCAGGGAGTTTTAGAGCTGGGAGAGCCCTCTTTTTCATGGTTTTTTGTTTTTGTTTGTTTGTTTAAAGAACAAGAAACTGAGGCCCAGGAAAGTTCAATTGTTTTGCCTGAAGTCACTGAGGGCTGGGCATGGAGCTCTGGTTCAAAGAACTTTTAAAAAAACAATTTCCCTTTGAACGAAAATTTCTGACTCAATTTTCTAGTCATAATCTGTGATCAACTCTGCAGCTAGAAAGGAAAGCTTCACCAGTAAGCGAGTCCCCAGAAAAGGAGGTATTACTAAAAAGTCTTAGGTCATCACACTAAACCAGAGGGACAAAAAAACAGTCCACTACGGGACCAGTCATTTCGTAGTGGGGACTTACAGCTACTTTGACAGAAAAACTCCTGAAGGAAGGGAGGAGCCTTACTTGTCAATGAATTTGTTGAACCCGAATTCCAGCATATTTGCGAGACATGTCGTTTCCGTGGGCTTTATTTCACAGCCAACGAGCTCACTGATCTGCAAAGAAAAGAAGAAAATAAGTGTTTACAGTTCAAGGGAATGCTGCCCACTGGACTTTCCATGATGGAGAGGTCTATGTCTGACCGCTCCTTCCTGGAGCCCCCAGGCGGTCAGCCGTTAGCCCTGGAAACCCTGGCGAGTGCCTCCCAAGAGACTGATTTTTCCATTTTATTTAACATCACTTAATTTAAATTTAAATAGCTGCCTGTAGTTAGCAGCTGTGGAATCGGAGGGAGCAGGTCTCAGGACTGGGGAGCAGCCCAGGGCCCACAGGGCATGCTATCTGGGTTACTGGGGGCTGGTATCCTACTAGCACTTGGCACAATGCAAACTTATATCTTTGTGGCTGGGACTGTGTCTGGTTTGTTGTTTATGGCTCCGGGGCCTAGTGCAAAGCCTGGCCCGTGACAGAAGCTGCAGTGTTTGCTGGATTAAGCGGAGGAAGTGGTGAGTACATATGACAGGCAGACCCCCAATTCTGTGATCTGAGGGTGCTGGAAAGGAGGGAGGGCTCCCCGCTGAATGTTGGGACATGGGAGTCGTGTTCTGTTCTGTTCTGTTCCTGGGGCCTGCATTTAGCAGGCATCCGTAAATATTTATGGAGCGGAAGCCTGAGTGAGCCAGCGAATCCAAACGGCTTCCAGCCTGGGTTCTGAGGACACCTGGAGGAGCTCCGAGGTAATAGGACTGAGAAAAGCATTTACCGAGGGCTCACTATGTCGCAGGCACTGTTTTAAGAGCGGTAGATGCTTATTTCATTCTCCTGACAAGATGACAAGGCTCTAATGTATCTTTACTACTGTTTTGCAAATAAGGAAGCTAAGACAAAGAAATTAAATATCTTGTCCAAGACTATCCAGCTAATAAATGGCCACGCGGGGACTTGGATCTAATTCTGACTGTGAAGCTCTCATCCAGCATCTCTCACAGGCCTTCCCCGTGGCTGTGCAAAGTATCCACTGCGAAACTTTAGAAAGTACAACTCACTAGAAAGTACAACTCACACCGTCGTGCACAAAGCAGCATGTGTTGGAGCTGTGCCGTGCAGACTGCACATCTGCTCCTGCAAGCCTTTGGCTCTCATTCTCTTAAACGCCTAAAAGTGCAACTTAGAACAACACACTGACCACCTCTAGGACTAAATGACATAGTCTTTGGACCATAAAAAAGACTCAGATTGGTAGTTCCATTACGCAAACTGCTTTTGTAATTATAGAGATTAACAAAGCATCTGTGCTTCCAATTCGAAGAGCCTAGAACTGTGCTGTCCAATACAGAGCCACTGGCCCCTTGTGGAGCTGAGAACTTGAGAAGTGATTTGTGCCAGCTCTGAAGGGTGTCGTAAGTGTCAAAGTACACCACGCTTCAAAGACTTAAAGAAACGTGAGCTATCACGTTAGCATTTTTATATTGACTGCCTGTTGAAATGATAATATTTTGGATGTGTTTGGTTAAATAACATTTATTCATAAAACCTATTTCACCTGTTTATACTTTTCAAAATGCGGCTACCAGACACCTTGAACTCACACAGATGCTCATGTTATATTTCAGTCGGGCAGCACTGTCGGAGAGGGCTGGCTTTGTTCCTCATCTGTGCAGTTTCTTCCTAAAGTCAAATGTCACCTTGTTTCCACCTTATTTTAAACCACAGCAGCACCCCCTTTGCTGGCAGCAGTGAAGTCTGTACCCACTACAGGTGGTGGAGCCTGCAAAGGCCAGTGCCAGAACCGGAATCTGTGCAAATGGATCTCCTGAGTGAGGCATCAGGACAGAGAAGGGCTTCCTCGGCCGGGGCTGGCACAGGGGGTTCTGTGGTGTGATCGACAATGCAGGCAGGAAGGGGCTCTGAGCGGGGGCAGCCTCGAGTGCATCTGGCGCCCTTTGTCTTTTTCAAGCCGCCTTTAACTACGTAGCCCATTGAGCTTCCTGTTCAGGGGCTCATTACCCTGGAGCTGCTTTCCCAGGCTGCAACCCACTCTCGCCTGCGGCTGACTGCCCCCTACCACCCACTCCATCCCCTCTGCTGCTTCTTGCTCCCTTTTCGAGACCTAGATTCCGTTCCCTCCTTCCTTATTACTTGCCCCGTGACAACTTAATCTAAGACAGTTTTCCTGTCTGTGAAACAGAGATAATAATTGTCCCTACTTCAAAGGCTTGCTGGGAGGATGAAATGAGAAAATCCACATAAAGTATGCACATAGTCGGTACGTAACTGGTACTTAACATGTCTCAGCCATCATTGTTGTGATATTTTAATTCCAAGGAACGTGTTTTTCCCAGCCTGTCCATCTCGGGAGTCTATAAATGAGGATTATGACAGTGTAGAAACGGCTGGGATTTTACAAGTGCCCACATGTGAGAATCACAGGGGAAGCGCCAGGAGGAGGGGATGGCTTTTCAAGGCCTCCTAGAGTGCCATTTAAATGCCACCGATGAGGGCACTTCCTATAGTGCCATCTCCTGGACAGACCTGGCACCACCCAACCTCCCCAGCTCTCTAACTGGTCAAAGCTCCAGCCAGGCCAGGCCCATGGGGGAGGCGCCCACCAGCACCGAGCGGGCAGTGCCCTGTGCAGGCCCCTCCGCTAGGGCAGCTCAAGACCAAGGTCTACTCAGGTGACCGCTCCTCCGCTGACATAATCTCGAGTTTCAATGCCTTCTGGGAAACCCTAAGCAGCTCCCCTGTATGGAACTTCCTGAATGTCTCACAATTGAGACCTCTGTCTCCTCAGGGGGGTCAGAGTGCTCCCTGCCACCACACTCGGCTCGCTCTCTCCGCAAGGTCACAGGTGGGCTCTGAGATTGGGCCCTTCCAGAGACGACGTCCTCGGTCCTGTGCACGGTTCCGAGAGAGAACTCCAGGCCAAGTCTGCCTGTGGATGCTCACGTCCCCTGAGAAGGTGAGAAGGGTCGACCTGCTCACGTGCGCACGGAGCAATGCCCTGGTCGAGGCCATTTCAAGGCCATCGCTGGCCCCCGAATGTGATAATTATTATAGAGACACACTGAAGTTTTCCTTTTTCTGCCCAGTGTTCGCACCATGCTTATCACCCTCACACTTGGTTGCTTTATAAAAATCCCAACTATTTTTAGGGAGGATATTTATCATCCTCATTTTTAGACTCAAATGGCTGAAAGAAGAATGCACAACTATTTCTGCACATAGCCTGCCAGACGATGAAGTTCCACACCTTAGGGAGCCCAAGAGGGAGTCATCTGCGTTGTCAGGGGCCCCCGGGGGGAGGTGTGACTTTTTGTCCAGCACAGCCTAGGTCCAAGAACACAGCAAGTCAACACCATCATCACCCTTTAAGACCCAGAGCAGACTGAGAGAGCCTCTGTGGTCACAGGCTGGAACGGTACTCAACCACACGCAACGGGGGTCCCTAAAGAGAAGGGTCGACCTGCTCACGTGCAGAGGTGGCTGCTCATCCCTTCCCCCAGCCACTCCAGGCCTCCAAGAGGCTGGCACCCTCCCTACGCCCCGCCTGGGCCGCAAACAGAAAAGCTTGAGCCAGCAACGGTTCCCGCCTCCCAGAGGGCTGCCGGGACGCAGGACGGTGACAGGGACCTGCTGCCAGTGCCGGTCTTTCATTCCCGGGTTGCAGGAGATGGTGAGGATGGGGAGGTGCTGCTTGAACTTGTCGATCTTGACTTTCACGTTCTCCGCCAGGCGCCGGGGCGCCGGCACATCGGCTAAGGTCTTGGTCAGTTTATAGATCGTCCTCCACATGTTCCCGACTTCCTCCGCGATTTCCTCGGCGTTCAGTAGAAAGAGGGGCCCTGGAATGGAAGAGATGGGGTGAGGGAAAGGTCGGATCGCCGAGGAAACGTCGGTGACGAGTATCTTTAATGCCCAGTGCTTAGAAGTGGGCCCCTGGTATGGATATTGGAACAAGCATGGGCTTTGCAGTTGGGTCTGGATCTGCCACTTCTACGTAGCTAGTGAAAGCCTGGGCATGCTTATGGAACTTTTCAAAGCCTCAACAGCATCGCCTGTGATGCAAGGGTACTAATGGAGGCCTTGGAGGGTCGCCGTGAACATACAGCGAGATAAGTGCAGTGGCTAACATAATGCCCAGCATACACTGCCATGCAGATAGGGACATCGATCGTTACTGTGGGTTGTGGATGCTGTTATAGAAATGTTAAAAGGTGCTCCAGAGATGCTGTGAAATCAGCACCTGGGGAACGTGAGCGATGGAGATACGGGAGTTCTCTGTGTAGTTCTGACAACTTTTCTGTAAGCTCGCAATTATTTAAAAAGAGATTATTTTAAAAACAAAGAATGACACCTCATTTTAAAAAAGTGCTCCAAAATATTAATGTCCTTCTCCTTTTCTTTTATGGGGATCCTTTAGCATTGGGGTTTCACATTCAGTAAAATCTTCCGTGCTGCTCCTTCCTTTCCCTTCGATATTTCAGATTAGCATCATGATGTTAACTGATTAATTTCTGCATCATGATGTTTACTCAAGAACATCTTTCTGTCAGAGTGGCTGAGACTTAATATAGCTTCATTAATTAGTAACATGTTTCATCAACCCAACGTTTTTGTTTAGCGAGCAAAAATTCAAAATTTTTTAAAGAAGAAGAAATGTGCGTGACTTCTGTGAAATGTGTGAAAAGAATAATACACCATGTCCAAGTATGTTTATTGTGGGAAGGCAAGGCTGGTTTTTAATATTTGGAAATCAAACAACCATATTAAGTCTAAACAAAGAAAATCACATGATAATGTCAACCGATGCAGAAAAAGCATTTGACAAAATTCAATATCATTTATGATAAAAACCTCTTAACAAACTAGAAATAGAGGAGAGCTTCCTCATTCTGATGAAGGGCACCTATGAAAAACCTACAATAACATTAGACTTTCATACACACTAAATATGTACAGCTTTTTACATGTCAATCATACTGCAATAAAGTGGTTTTAAAATACAAATCAAAACCAAGAAAAACCATTATATTAATGGTAAAAAAATGAAATAGTTTTTCCCTAAGATCAGGAATAGGCAAGGATTTTCACTTTTATAAAAATTCAGTAACAAAAAGATATAAAACAAAAATAACAAAATACCTGGAAATTAAACAATATACTTCTAAATAACACATGGGTCAAAGAAGAAATCTCAAGGGAAATGAAAAAAGTACTTTGAGCTAAAGAAAAATGATAATATAACATCAAAAGTTGTGGGATATAGCAAAATAAACGTGTAGAGGGAGATTTATAGCACTGAATATATATTGGAAATTAAACAATATACTTCTAAATAACACATGAGTCAAAGAAGAAATCTCAAGGGAAATAAAAAAAGTACTTTGAGCTAAAGAAAAATGATAATATAACTTCAAAAGTTGTGGGATATAGCAAAATAAATGTGTAGAGGGAGATTTATAGCACTGAATATATATTCTAAAATCAATAATCTATGCTTCCACTTTAAGAAACTAGTAAAAGAAGAGCAAATTAAATACAAAGTAAGCAGAAAAAGTAATGAAACAAAGAGCATGTTCTTTGAAAAGATCAACAAAATGAATAAACCTCTAGTCAACCTAAACAAGAAAAAAGAAAAGACACATATTCCTGATATCAGGAATGAAAGAGGGGACATCAGTGCACATCTCACGGACATTGAAAGAATAATAGAGGAATACTATGAAAAACTCTATGACCACACTTTGATAACCTAGATAAAATGGGCCAATTCCTTGAAAGATACAATCTACAGAAACTCACACAAGAAGAAATACATAATCCAAATAGGCCTCTATGTGAGAAATAAAAAAAAATAATAATAATTTTCCAAAACAGAAAACACCGGGCCCAGACGTGTTCACTGGTGAATTTAAGGAAGAAATGATACCAGTTCTCTATAAACCCTTCCAGAAGATAGAAGCAGAGGGAGTACTTCCCAACTCATTCTACAGGGCCAACACTACCCTAATACCAAAACCAAAGACATTACAATAAAAGAAAACTAGAGAGCAATATCCCTCATGACTATAGGTGCAAAATCCTCAATGAAATATTAGCGAATCGAACTCGGTAATCTATATTAAAAATTATACACCAAAACCAATTGGGATTTATTTCCGGTATGTAAAGCTGTTTCAACATTTGAAAATCAATTAATGTAATCCATCACATCAACAGGTAAAAGAAGAAAAATCACATGGTCATATCAACAGATTCAGGAAAAGTATCTGACAAATGCCCACTCATGATAAGAATTCTCAGCAAACAAGGAATAGAGGGGAACTTCCTCAACTTGATAAAGAACATCTACAGAAACCTATAGCTGACATCATTCTTAATGGTAAGAAACTAGACCCTTTCCTGCTAAGATTAGGAACAAAACAATGTCCCCTCTCACCTCTCCTTTTAAACACTATTCTGTGGAAGTTCAAGCTAATGCAATAAGGCTAGAATAAGAAATACAAGGTTTGCAGACTGGGAAGGAAGACATAAAACTGTTCACAGCTGATATAATCATCTATATAGAAAAATCTAAAAGAATCAACAAAAGAAACTTCCTGGAACCAATTCACAATTATAGCAAGGTTGCAGGATACAGGCTAATAAATAAAAGTCAATTGTGTTTCCATATACCATTAATGAACAAGTGAAATTTGAAATTAAAAACACACTTCCGTTTACATTAATACCTCTAAAACTGAAATATGTATAAGTCTAACGAAATATGTATATTTATATAAGGAAAACTACAAAACTATGATGAAAGAAATCAACGAAGAAAATAAATGGAGAGATATTCCATTTTCATGGATAGGAACACTCAATCTCGTCAAAGATGTCCGTTATTCTCCACTTGAGTGTAGATTCAACACAATCCCAATCAAAATCCCAGCAAGTTATTATTATTCATTGTTTACTGACAAACTGGTTCTAAAGTTTATATGGAGATATTTAAAAAACAAAACAAAACAGAAAAGCCAATAGAATATTGAAAAACAAGAGAAAATGGCAAGGCTGATGTTATCTAGTATCTTCAAGACTTACCTTAAAGCTACAATAATCAAGGGTGGTACCAGCAAAAAGATAGACAAATAGGTCAATAGAACACGATAGAGAACCCAGAAGATCCACATTTATAACCGACTGATCTTCTGAACTTTTACAAAGGAGCAAAGACGATATAATGGAGAAACGACAAATTTTCAACAAATGGTTTTAGGACAACTAGATATCCAC
>NW_006436286.1:2857407-2892322 GCF_000325575.1 Pteropus alecto | reverse complement strand
TTCTTCATTTATTCTGTAGTCATTACTTCACGTTTCCGAAAACCTTCTAGTTCCTTGCTGTAGCCTTCAAGTTTCGACTCAAACTCTGAGCACCTGAAAGTGAAGATAACCCAATCGTATTTGGGCTTTCCAATCTGTGATTTTCAAAGTCACAGCACTGTGCACCCATGTTCAAACCTGGGGACAATTTGAGAGATCTTCTGATATAAGACACACACACACACACACACACACACACACAATTTATAATCCTACCTCCCAGAGATGGTTGCTGTGAACTGTGTTTGGTGGTTAAACTGTGCAGGTAAATATACATGTGTGCACGTATATAATATTCATTCATCCATGACATATTTATTATTGAGTGCTTAATACATTCCAAGAATTGCTTTAGGCATCAGGGATATATTTGTGAAGTACTCTGTTAGGTTTCCTACCCTTATGGAGTTTGTATTTTAGTTGGAGGAGACCTGGACAATAAATGTACATGGATGGATGGATGGATGGATGATGGATGGAGGGAGGGAGGGAGGGAGGGAGGGATGGAGGGAGGGAGGGATGGATAAATCCACACAGACAAAGATGAAATATTTCTGATAGTGATAAGTGCTCTGAAGAAGATAAAAGAGCCTAGTGGGTAGAAGTGAAGAGCTACTTTAGCTAGTGACCAGGAAAGACCTGTCCAGAGATTTATCTGCTTCGTCCATATCACGAACAAAGCAGGTCTCAAACTTACTTCTCCCTTTCCCTAATGAGGTAAAATAATACAGTGCTAAGTGGACAGAGTCTAGAACTGGACAGGCTAGGTTGAAATCCCTACTTTGCCACTTAGTAGCTATGTGACCTTGGTCAAGTCATGTAACATCTGCATGCCTCAGATATATAAAACGGGGATGAACAAGCACCTACTTTAGTATATAAAGCTAACATATACAAAATGCGTAGAATCGAGTCTGATCCCTAATAATCACTACATGAGTGTTTACTCTCATTCACTAGGATGTAAACTGTATCAATGCAGATTTAACTCCTTAATTCCCTTTTGTACCTCCCTCACTCGGAAGAATGTCTGGCATATAACTATCAGTCAATATTCCTGGAACGAATATGAAGATTTGCCATTGAGAACAGATATAGATTTGGCTATTATCTTAAGAATACTTAATCCTGTTATAGCAGTTTTAATATTCTTTTTCCTAAAAGTAATTTGAGAAAGTTAATTATCAAGTGGTTTGATTTGGGTTTTATTTCTAGTTGCACTGTGCGGTAAGCGGCCTCTGATTAGGTCCCCAGAGATCCCCACCTCCTGCATTTTATGCCTGTGTGATTGTCTCCTCTGGAGTTTGGGCTAGACCAAGTAACTCACTTCTAACGCAGAATATGGCAAAAGTAAAAGACTATGAGTCCCCCTCTGCACCCTCCCTTCCTCTCTCCTCTAAGGGAAGCCAGCTGCCACATAAGCTACTCCATGGAGAGGGCCCTGTAGCAAGAAACAGATAGAGAAGGTCATGGCCAGAGACCTAAGAGGATCTGAATCCTACTAACTCTCATGCGGGGGAAGCTGGAAGTGGATCCTCACCCAGCAGAGCCCTCAGATGAGACAGCAGCCTGGGCTGACATGTCAACCGCAACTTCAGGAGAGACCTTGAAGCAGAGGCATACAGCTAAGCTGCACCTGGATCTCCGACCCACAGAAACTGTGAGCCAATAAATACTTGTTGTTTTAAGCTATGTTTTGGGGGATGATTTGTCACGTGACAATAGATAATACATACTATTAGACTGTGGCCTATATAGTTTCTGCCTCTTCAACTATTTTTTCAAGTCTTAAAATATGGTCGATCTTTAGAAATGTTCTATGGACAAGTAAAAAGGAAAGTTTTGTTTTGTTTTGTTTTGTTTTCATTATAGAGTAGAAAGTTTAATATGTAGCTAACAAATTAAGGTTCTTATTTACTTCTGTTATCTCCTTACTCAAATTTCACATTATTCATTTATTTTAAATTATTCATTCATTCATTCATTCATTCATGTCATTTGATATACAAGGGTTGATGATTGCTTTAAGTTTTTACTTCACTCCCCTAAGTGACCATCTTTGGACACTAATGTTTTTGCCCCATTTTTGCCTTGATATTACTATGGCTGACTCTCGCTTTCTCTTCGGATTCGTATACTATACTGTTGCCCACAGACAAACTTAAGTTTTCTCTGCTACTCATCAGAACAGCAGATCAGGAACAAGATTAGATCAGTGGCAAGATTAAATCACTTACTAAAAATGTAAAGGGTACACAGAGGGTAGAGGAACATGCTACATGACACCACAGAGGTGCAACCAGCGAAATCTGGATTTGGGGACAAATAACCCAGTTTCTTTAATAAATAAATTGCAAGGAAAAAAAAAAAAACCACAGAAGATGGAGGAGGAAATCTACAGATGAGAAAAAAGTTAAGAGACATGACAACCAGTTGCAATGCTGTAGATATTATCTGGATTCTCATTCAAGTAAAGAAATCATCAAAATTAGATTGTTTTGACCCCCGATTATAAGCCTTCAATTACTCTCTATTGCATTTCAAAAGGAATCCAAAGGTATGACCGTGACCTTAAGGACCTACTCCAGCCTCACTCCACAGCCACTGTCCTCCTTAGGCCAAGGTCTTCCCATCGTGGAGACAGTGCATGCTGAGCTTTGTGCCCGAGCAGCTCTGTCCCCCATCCCACATCTTCTCGGGGGGAGGGAGCTCCTCACCCTTTGAGTCCCATCTCACACGAGCCCTTCCCTGACCACCCCCTGAATGCAGTCACGGGCTCAGGTCCCTGTTCGGTTTCTTCGTAGAACTTGTGTTTATCTACTTCGGCTTCCATCTCTGCTGTCTCTCTTGTTCCCTGTATCCTCAGAGAAGAGGAAGGAAGACGGGAACACGGAGGGAAGAGGGGAGGTGGCCCTGCCACCCTCTCCCTCCCCTGGTTCCTTCCCACCCCGGAATTAGAGATAAGGGAATGTAAGCGCCAGGAGAGACAGCCTGCCTCTTCTCGGCTTCCTGTTTATTTTTGTTTTGTAATAAGCTGTGGCTTTTAGAGTCTGAGAGGTATTAATTTTAGAGACTATCCTCACTCCAAATAAGTTCCATTCATTCACTCATTCATTTATTCACCCAAACAGTGAGCCTCAAGGCACCGTGCTTTATCGGAACTCTGGAATACAATCCCGGGCCCCTTCACTAAGACATGTTCCCTTCTTCCCCCGAGACGTCACCGAGTTTTCCACGGCACTCTGTGGCAAAAGCAGCTCACATCCGAGATGGTCCAGGTGGCGGAGGCTTTCAGCACCGCGAAGCCCACCACCGAGTGGGACAAAATGGGAGAAAAGCCGATTTTCCCACTGCCCACAAGATTAAGTGCTGCTGGGCACCTTTTCACATCATTAAGATTTTTTTCGAGGCTCCAAATACATTAGCCACATACAAAGAGAAATCTCTGATAAAAGCAGTTTTGAATTCTTCTCAGAGGGTGATGTTATATCAACTCAGTGATTATCTTAACACATTACTATTATCATTGTTTATAATTTCTCACGATTGCTTGGCACATGATCGTTTCCAGAGCACTTCCATGTCCATAATACACACATATACATGTATGTGTACATATTTCATATAACGGCATGGTCATTAGTAAAGGGCAGGCACTCGGGAAGTCGGGCTGAGTAAATAAGCTGTACTCATGGAACCCCTGGAGTCTAAGGGAGGGCAGTGGACGGATTTAAACATGGTCGATTGGTCAGAGTTTTGACAAGAAATATTCACTGTGATGTTCAGAGATCTTAATGAAGGGACTGTCTATGGAGGTGAGGTGTGGGTAGGGTCAAAGGAGCAAACAGGAGACAGTGAGGCACCCAGAGATGGCCTCCGGGGAAGCCACTATGACCCCTCAGGCTGAGGGGACAATGAGAACCGAAACCGGGAGGAGCAAGAACTGTTGTCCAGAAGGGATGCAGCTGTGGCCAGAGCCCCAGACCTAGCTCCCAGGGGTGGGGGGAGGGGCAGAGGAGCCTGGAGAAGGAACCCAGGGTTGGAGGCGGGCAGCAAATGGAGAATAATTAGCACCAAAGCCAAAAAGCGATGTGGGCAGGGAGAAGTTTCTCGAGAGGGGGTGGCTGCTCAAGTTAATGCCAAGGTGGCGGCAGGAGGCTTAGGGGGTCCCCAAGGAGGGCTGAGCCCAAGGCCACGTGCTCTCTTCCCCCAGCCTTTTCTAGAGCCTCCCCCGTGCCGGGCTCTGCTGCTGAGAGCCGGGGGACCAGTCAGCACGATCAGGCCGAGTCGCCTCTGCCAAAGGAGACACCCAGCTCTCGCCTCCTGTCACCGTAAATGACAGCTGTCCCCACACCTCCCAGAGCCGCCCTTACTCCTGTTAACTTCCACGGCACTTACTGTCTCTAAATAGTCTTACTGGAATGTTCTAAAGTGCGCGTGCAAGACGGGACTCTGGAAGTGAAGAAGCATTTTTGTCCCCCAAAGAGGTCACTGTTCGAGGGGCGAAGGAAGCTGACAGTTCCTGAACGTCCACACATGCTGGATACCACCTAGGCACCCCTGGGTCCTCGCATCTCATCCTTCAGCAGCAATTCCCCTCAGGGGATGACACGCTCTGAGACTGGCTCTATTACCCCACTGTCCACATGAGGACATGGAGGCCCCCAGAGCTGAGACCCTCGCCCCTGTTCACCTAACCTACCAGCAGTGGTTCTGCTTCCTGGCTGGGCGTCCAAGGTCGGTTCCGGGGGGAGGCTACACTTGGGGAGAGAGGGTAGGTGGAAACTCCATACTTTTGGCTCAGTTTTGTTGTGAAGTTAAAACTATCCCCCCTAAAAAGTCTATTAATTAAAAAAAAAAAAAAGTCAGCCCCACACACACCTTCTGTTGTTGTTACTGCATTTTTTCTGGGTAGCAGATGTAGGACATATTTCGACATTAGCGACTGCATGGGTTTACCCTTCGGCTCAAACTCTCACTCGGTGGAGAAGTCCCCGCTTTTCTCTACCCTGTCCCCTTCTGGTGAGTGTCTGCAGGGATGGTGGGGCCTAAAGTCAGGTAGTGGGAGTGTCACGTGTGAAGGGACGGTAACTGGTATGACACTGAAGTTCATAAACAAAGCGTTACAAGCTGGTGTGTGTGTGTGTGTGTGTGTGTGTGTGTGTGTGTGTGTGTGTCCGGGCAGGAGCGCGTGTCTTTACCGCGTACGTGGTACGTGGCCCGCATCACCCGGTTGCTGGAGTTTTTCCGTATGCCTCCATGTTCTTTGTCACTGTCTTAAACTTTTTACTTCAGCAGCTAAACACACTGATGTGTTTAGAAAAGAGCACAGCGCATAGGAAGAATCCACGATAAATAATAAAGGAATGAACGATTACAGCCACGTCAGCACTGCACAAGACCAGCTGCGGCCCAGGCATTTTGTCAGCCTCCTGCCAGGCCTTTATTATCCCTGTCCTGATATCTCACAAATCTGTGGTCCCCACTGTGGTCCCCGGTGTGAGGCTGACGGTTCTGCTATTATTATGGTGAGGCCATTATTATATGCCGCTACTCCTGTCTTTTTTCTCTCTGCACCGCCAAATTCCAATCTTTCAAGGCAGGGAGGGTGGGCCTTGTCAGGGGTAACTACACCGAAGCAGGCTTAAGGAGAACGCCCCTCGGTGGGAAACAAAAGGAAGTTCCTGTAGGACTCAGGAAGCTGGTATCGCTTATAAACCAGCCTCAGACTCTCCCATACCTTTTAGTGAGGTCCATCTCCGCCTGATCCCTCTTGCTAAGGAGCAGGTTTCGGCTGTTCTCAAAGACGTCTTCAATCTGGTCTGGCCAGAGCAGCAGAGTGCTGTTTAATTTGATGTCCTCCTCTGCAAAACACACGCAGCCCGCTTCAGGACGCTGCTCCATGTAGGTCAGAACAGAGTAGAAACTGGGGTGCAGTTCCGGTTCTACTCTGCAAACCGTTTCACCGATCCAAGTCTTGGGCTCCCTTTTGGTTAAATGTCAGTTAGTAACTTCAATGCCAGACGCCCTCCCCGTCTACAGCTCTGCCCAGTTGAGATGCCCTGGGACCCTCTGCAACCTGGGACTTAGCAGGCAGGGAGCACAGTGAGAGGCCAGTGTGTACACATGTGGCCAGGGGCATGACTCAGGAAGTGTGCGTGGGGTGGGGGGCCGGTTAGGGGGCTTTTCACTCTGGCCCCCATCTCTCCCTTCCACTGCCTTTCCCCACCAAACAGGTGAATACCAGGCAATTCACAGGTAATTCACAGGCAATTCACAGGTAACTCACAGGTAACTCACAGGTAATTCACAGGTAATTCCAGGTGGAAAGGGCTGGAAACTTGGCTTGTGGCAAGCACGTCAACTTTTCCTCCATAGCCTTGTCCTTGTGCATGCTAACTTGGCCCAACAGGCCTTAAAGGGGCTCTGGCACTTCTGTCCCTTCACGATATGCAGGAGCATGACGGAAAATGCCCCAGCATCCTCAGAGGGGGTTTGTATTAAGATTACGGATGAGTAACATCTACCCATTTATTTAAAAAAAAACAAAACAAAACACCTCTGCGTTTAGAAGTGACATTTCCAGGAACACCAGGAACAAGAGGCCAAGACAGGCATCGAAGGCCTAGTCAAGTCCCTGGAGTTTGCTCCCGTTCTAACAATCAGATTCCCTTTGCGTGATTCAGACTCTTGGGGATCAGAGCGTGGTGACTTGTGCCTCCAACATCTGGGAACCCTTCAGAGCCGCTCTCCTGTATTGACATTTAGTGGCAGGACTGATAACTCTCCTCCCTGCGACTCCTTTTCCCTAAAAGATTCGATACACACATACGCCTGTGCGCACGCATATGGCATCGCGCTTACGGGGCAGGTCTGCATAGTCCATCAGGAACTCCAGTCTCTCGATTGCGTCTCGGAGCTGCCTCCTGAGTTTGAACACGGTGACGTCGCTGGATTTCTTTAAGAAGTCGATGAGCAATACCAGCTCCTCCGTGTTGGAAGGAATCTCGCTGACTTTTTCTGCGATGTAGCTGTACTGATTACAGATGCTACAGGGTAAAAACAGCCATCACCGTCATCATCTGAAATAACGTTCTTACGAGACCCCATTATGCTAAACAGACGTGAGTCCTATTTGCAGACTAGAATGACGGTTTGACTTTTCTCTACCTGCAGACCCTCAGTGGGTGATGTCCTCACGCCCACCACACTTCAGTAAGAGCCGCAGGAACGGCAATGATATCTGACGTGGATTAAGCTCTTTGCCATGTGCCCCTCCCCATTCTAATCACTGAACATATATTAGCTCATTTAATCTTCACGACAGTTCTAAGAGGCTGGGATTATTATTATCGACAGTTTATAACGGGAGAAAGTGAGGCTGAGTAACTTTATCCAAAGCGACACGGCACGGGGGTGTCAGAGCCAGGATCTGAACCTGGTTTAATTGACTGCAAAACTCATACTCTTGACAAACATACGCTGAGTAGAATCCAGAGTTAGACCAAATGACAAGAAAACCACGGCTACCACCGCCAACCGCAATTCCTCAAATTTTATAAAGCGGATGCTAAATTAACGTGTCATCACGGCTCTTCAAAGCACCCCAGCAAGTTCATCCTCGTGTGGCGGGGATTCCTGGTGGCACAGAGAAATTTATGTCCAACTGCTGGGCCCCCAGATCTAACTGTCCACTTCTCCTCAAACACAAGACCATGAAAAATGGTGTTGCTATACAGAGAATTCAAATACGCTCTAATCCATACAAAGGCTAATGAATGGCATTCTTCAGCGTTTTAACTATAATTAGGAACAAATTACCTGCAGTACGTCTGTGTCTAGCACAGACTGGCCCTCAAAGAAAAGTTAGTAAAAACAGCTATCATCATTTTTGTTATTATGAATTGACTGTTACATGCTGATGATCATACACGATAGATAAAAAACATTCCTCTTGGTGTCTTCAGTCCTTGACACGCCTTCTTATTGTATAGATACCTCTCACAATGAAGCTAATTGTATTAAATTGGAGAAAATGATTAAAACACCTCTGGAGATAATGCTAGGATTTTAGAGAGAAATTTTTATAAAATCCTGAAACTTTTTATAGAGAAAAATCGAATGCACTACATGGGTTCAGAGTATTCTCTGCTTCTTGGACTCGGAGGCAAATAATATTTCTCAGCCTCCTTTGTATTTTCAGTTGGATATTTAATAGTCAGCTTGGGCTACCACGACAAAACGTCACAGGCTAGGGGGCTGAAACAACAGAAAGGTATCTTCTCACAGTTCTGGAGGCCAGAGGTCCAAGGTCAAGGTGCTGATAGATTTGGTTCCTGGCGAGGACCCTCTTCCTGGCTTGCAGACATCCGCCTTCTCCCTTGTGTCCTCACGTGGTGGGCGGCGCAGGGTGGGGGACCTCTGGTGTCTCTTCCTCTTCTCATAAGAGCACGACCCCACCGGACTAGGGCCCCATACCTGTGACCTCATCTCACTTCATCACCTCATTATAAAGGCCATCTCCAAATACGGTCACATTGGACATTAGTGCTTTGCTATAAACTGAACATCTGTGTCCCACCAAAATTCATATGTTCAAACCTAAGTCCTAATGTGATGATATCTGGAGGTGGCCTTTGGGAGGTGAATTGGCCCTGAGGTCTATGCCTCCATGAATAGGAATAATGCTCTTATAAAAGGGACTTCAGAGACCCCTCCCATCTTGTGTTCCATCTAAGAACACATGAGAAGATAACTATCCACGAACCAAGAAGTCTTCAAATGACACCAAATCTGCCAAAGGCTTGACCTTGAACTTCCCAGGCTGTACAACTGTGAGAAATAAACTTCTGTGGTTTATAAGCCACTCAGCCTATAATAGTCTGTTACAGCAGTCCGGACAAAGACAGACTTCAACATCTGAATTTGGGGAGGATGCAGGCACAATCATGTGACTGAGCTCCAGGCGCACACATAAAGCTGCCTTGCTTTATGTTCTTTTTTTGTCCCAATTGGCTAGGATGTCAACACTTAGCATGACCTCGAAAGCTACATGTTGAAGATCTAAAGTCGTCAACCTGTTCGAGTTTCTGAATGCTCACAGAAGGTCTCCTCCACCAACTGGGAGCTACCCTGAGCAAGAAATAAACTTCTATTGCATTCAGTCACGACATCTTGGGATCCATGTGTTACAGCATCTAGCCTCACCTAACTAAAGCAGGTAGACCCTCTCAGTGTGATGTACTCCTATCAGATGAGAGCCCATCCTTCTTTCCTTTCATATGAGACTGCATAGCATAAACATCGTGTGGCTATCAGCTTCTCGCGAGGGCCCAGAAGGGTGGGAGCAGACCTATCATCTACTTGATCCTCTAAAAGGTCCTGAATACAGGCCGATATCATCAGGAATCTGACCAACAGGGATAAGCCAAGGACAGCAAACAGCGCCTTCTACAGGTAGTGCTAATATCATTCAAAAATCTAAAGGCCAGAGGTCCCCTAAGCACACAGCTATTACATGCCTAGTGTAGGGGATGGCACAAGGGAGACCAGTAAATCTTGCACTGATCTATGCCCTCTTTCTACCTGTTGTCATCATCCGGACAAGAATTCTCACCGTGAAGCAAATGAGCAGCTGGACCAAAGGGATAACTTCGCCTGTCTCTCTGCTCAGGGCCCTGTATTTTTGGTCACTACTTCGGGTTATCGTTTGAGCGACTTGAGATCAATGTTCTTAGAGTGGCATGAATGGCATTGCCCACATTCCAAGGTGCCCCCTGCCTTTGTGCCCAGAGCACCCCATTCTAGGGTCCGCCTCATCATGGGGAACAGGAAGGCACCGCACTCAGCAGTAACAGGACAGAGAAGCGGCAAGGACAGGGTTTGGGATCAGAAGACTCGAATTCTAACTCACCTACTTAGGCAAGTTAGTTTTCCCGTCTGGGCCTCGTTTTCCCCCCCATTCAGTAAGGGGTCTCGTAACTGTCTTACCTACCTCATGGGGTTTTGAGGTGGTCAAGGGAGTCAGAGTCGCTCTTGTTAAGACAGAAAGAAACTTCACAACTCGGCCACTGACCTGGGGTTTCTGCATCCTTAGAAATCCCTGGGTTTGTAATGGGACCCTTAGTGCCACTTACATTAAAAAGGCCTAAGAAAATGATACGTGTATTTCGATGAGGATGGATGCAGTAACCAAACGAGGCACCACGTTGCTTTGATTGGACAGGAATGAATGCTCTGTTGCTTAGGAAAAAAACTTCTTGATGCTCAGATTTCCCAAAGAAGGTGTCTTAGGACTGTGAAGGCTGAAAATCTTTGACTGTCCTAGTCCCACAAAGAAACTGAAGATCTGAGGGGCGACCCCAGGGGTCAGGTAACCGGTAATTGGAAGGTCTTGGATTCAAAGTCAAGTCTGCTGGCTCCCAAACCAGGAGTCCCGCCATGTCCTCGCTCAGTGAGAACGCTGTGCGGCGGAGGAGGGCACGGGCTTTGGGGTTGGCATAAGCTAGGATAAAGCCTGGAGGTGCCACCTGCTAGCCCCTTGAGTCCCGACTTCTTCATCAACATAACGCGCTAGAGGAATGGTGGCTATCACTATCATTAATTTGCTAAGGAGTTTCTGACACGTATTTTGTAAACCTTAAGGTACCATGACATGCTAAAATTATTATACATATTTACACACACATGAATAACGTAACATGTAATGAGACAGCAACAGTGGTCGCCACGACTGCTGCCTCAGTCCGAAGTTCAAAGCCCTCTGGGGAAGAGGGCTAGAAGGATGCCGATGAACCGTGTGGTGACGTTCAGAGACACAGTAGCAGACCGCTGCTGCCCCAGCCTTGGCGTCGTCCTCCCTTCCTGTAACCACACCCCGAGTCTTCCTGGGGAGCCCCCTCTCTCGGTTCACATGGTCCAGGTAGGGCTGACATCCCCCTAGAGATGGAAACACCACCCAGATCTAAGCCACCCTTTTGGCCCCGGCATCGGTTTGATGTTGCACAAATAAGCCAGGTCAGGCCAGTGTCACATGGGTCAGGACTTTTGTGAGGCAGTTGGAAAAAGAGAAACTTTTTCTCCCCTCTGGATAGGAACCTGGGACGTGAGCCTGGAGCTGCTTGGCTCATGCTAGAGAGAGCCCGTCAGAGCAAGGAGCCGACGGAGGAAGGTGTGTGTGGGGCGGGGTGGGGGGTGGGGGATGGCCTGCATCCTAACTGCAGGGCCTAGGGTGGAAAGGAGCAGCTCCTGAGCTTTTAGACATGTGAGCCCTGACTTCATGTATTTTGATCAGTCTGTGTGGGCTTCTACCTGTCACAGTCACAAACATTTTGACCCTCATCCTTAAAATGAAGGTATGATATTGGGCTTAAGCCTGAATGACTGACTCCCCAGGCCTACGCTGCAGAAGTCGGCACGGGGGTGATTCTGAGGGGTGCCCGTAAGCACCCTGTGTCCCCGCGTGCACGCTAGATGATGGGTGAGAGGACCTGGGACCTCAGGCAGCCGAGCCCACGATGCAGCATCTTCCTAAAGCTGCCTGCGAGAAAGCTGAGGCCGAAGAGTCAGACGGCCCACCTCAGGACGCCTCCAGCCCTGCTCCTCCGGGCCACATGTGGTTTCCTGCCTGCTGTCCCGAACCAGAATTCCCTGCCACTGTCACACTGGGGCATAAGCAACTCGAACCACACATTCAGTCCAGTCACTGTTCTAAGGTGCAAGTTCAGGCTACTTTTCCATCCTCCCCGTTTGTGCCAAATGTCGCTGCTACTTTTCTGCACACATGAGGGTACCTGGTATTGTTGTCCCGGTTTATATCCACTTGGAATTGAATCAGACGGTCTTTAAGATTTTGGGCTCGCTCACAGAGTTCGTAATTTATGGTTATTGTGTCGAGGCAGAACATGGCCAAAGGCACGGAAATGTGCATGGATGCAATTTCATTTCTCCGCTTTTTTATGCTATTGATCATCTGTAAAAAGGAACATATTCAGTAGATTAATTCACCTTTGGCCTGTCTGCATCTGCCTGCGGCCTCATGCCCCACCCATCTGGTCCAATACTGAGCACAGGACATATTCTAACGAAACACACTGACAACTCATTGGATTGTCTGCAGCACACGTCACCAAGATATGAAATGGCAAGTGGCATCTCCTACCGTCACAAAATCGTCCATTTCATGATTTTCTTTCAGGAATGCAGTGATGTTTTGCTCTGCCATGTTATCCAATAAGTCATCATACTTTTTGTATACATTTAAGTATCTTCCATAGCAGAGAGCATAAAATGAAACATAAAAATACAGGTCACCAAATCAGATCAGTCAGAGTGGCAAATGAAGAGATAACAATATAAAAATTAACACAAACCAAGAAAGAGGAATATAAGGTGGCCAAAGTGACATTACACTGGGAATTCAGAACTTTGGCTTCGGAATTCTAATTGTGTTGCTTCCTAGCTGCATGAACTTGGACAAAAAATTGTTTTCAAAGGTCAATGCTTTTAATTTTAAGTGGAAATGATAGCATCTCATAGGACTGCTGTAAAGCCTAACTGTGATCATGTATATATAAAGCAATTAATACTGAGCCTGGCATACAGTGAATGTGCAACAAACATACTTCTTATTCCTTCTTCTAGCTCTAAAGTTCTATGTCTAAATTTTGTGATGAAAAATTAAAACTAACGAACCTAAAATTGATAGACTAAAATTAAGTTTCCCTCTGTCTGCTCACAGCTCATGCAAAAACAGCTGGGTAGATTCCCCCCAGATTGGAGCGTGTTTGGGATGCTCTGTCTCAAGATAAGTTCGAGTGAAAATAAAGGTGATATGAATGAGCAGAACTAACTGCGTGGGGCCCAGTGTAGACTCCCAGGGGGCTGATTTTGTCCCCAAGGGACATTTGGCCATGTCTGGGGCCATTTTTGTTGTCACAAGTAGGGGGAGGATCCTACCAGCATCCAATGGGTAGAAGCCAGGGATGTTGCTAAAAATGCACAGGACAGCCTCACGATACGGGACTTTCTGGTCTAGAAGGTCAATGGAACCACCTCAAGCAGTGCTGGGTTGGGGTGACCACACATCCTGGTTTGTGTGGGACAGTCCAGGTTATACCCGTTGTCTCACGGTGACTGCTAATCACACCTGCTTCACCCTCAAAGCATCTCAGTTTGGAAGCTGCATTCTGTGGTCCCCCTACGCTCATGGCTGCTCACGTGAACAGCTGTGGGATACTCTACAGTGTGATGACAAAGGAGCACTCAGGTCGCCTGTCTTCCATTCCCTTTTCTTTAACCCCTAACTCCAAAAAGATCTAAAAACAGAACATCACTTCGAAATCCATTTGAGAGCAACAGCTGCCGTAAGGTGATGTGAGGCTGGCTATTCATGGCTCTCGCCGCAGAAATACCAGTACGTTTAATGAAAGGCTGCTGCCCCTGACCTTGCTGAAACTACAGCACGACACGTAATACATGCATAATGTTACTTTTCTGAAAACCAGAAATTTCTAAATGCAGAAAGCCGTCCGGCCCAAGGCTTTCAGATAACGAAGGTGGACCTGTCACTGAATCTGCATTCTGGTTCTCGCTGTGTCAAATTAGGAAACTTACAGTTTCCTCATCTGTGAAATGGGATAAGTAGTAATACCCTTGCGAGTAAGTACTGGCTATTGTTATGTATTGTTTCGGGTGTGTGGGAACAGGGATTGTCTACTGAACGATGGTTAAGAACTCTAAACCGAAGCCACAAAGGCTAACAGAGTCACGACTTACTTGTGGGGGCCAACTTGGTTTTTCTGAAATACCTCGAAAGTTTGATCTACGAAATCGGAAACCAGATTTTCTTCAGGGTTGACGGTGCGAAGGATCAGATTATAGCCTTTCAACTCTGGGAACAGGATAGACTCCACCTAAAGGGTAGAAACCACTTTTGGATGTTGCAAGACGTGCACAAGACACGAGAAGGGAGATGCACCAAGATGCGACAAAGTCATCTCCAGGGCACCAGCTGCATCCCCGCTCCATCTTTCCTTGGGGAGAGGGCTCTCTCTCTCCTCCCTCTCCAAGGACCCTTCATCTTTCTAGTCCCCGCCCCTGTCAAGTCTCCCATCTGTCGGCGACTCTCCCTGGGCCCCCAGTGGGGGTTCTGCGCTCAGCGCTCATCACAACTGTCATGAAATGTTCTAGGTTTGCCATGGGATACAAATACCATGAGGACCTGGACCACGGCTGACTTCATCTCTATGGTGATGGGCCCAACAAGAGCTTGGAGCATGGTAAGTGCTCAATAAATACTGTGTGAGTGAATGAACATTACAGTGGTGCCCGCCTCCACTGCCATCAACTTTTTCTACTGGAGACATGGGTTCTAATCCCGACTCTGCCGCTGACTATGTGACCTGAGGTCAGCTAATTCTCCTCTCTGGACTTTTGTCCAGAGAGGAGATAGACTAGATTCTTTTCTCAGCTGGGGTGAGCGGAGGGAAAGCAATGGTTTTATGAGGCATGACTAGTAATACTCTTCCGAAAATCCCAACCACTACTTCTCAACGGCATGTGTGTGTCTCTGAGAAATGTTCTTGTCTGCATGGCTCGTGAAGGCTGCAAAGTCCCTCTTGGGGACCAGCTGCCGTCCACATCCCTGTCTGCTCAGGAAGTCCTTGGTGATCGGTGTCAGAACAGACCTCAGAGCGCTTTGCTGGGTCACGCCGGGTATGTGCTGTTGATGAGAATATATCCGTTTCAAAAGGGGAGAGAGCAAGTGCCACCGACGTGTGCGTCCCTCTTCGCTCCATCCCTGGCCCTCTGACTGAGAAGATTCTCCCGCCGGGAAGGAGACTGGCCTGAGCAGCCCTTTCTAGAGTCACGTAGTTTTCCGACTATGAAAGTAATGGCAGCTAATGCTGCTTTCAATTCTACTTACTGCATTTTCGGTTTTGGAAAATCCTTCCATTACCTCATCCAGCTTCATTTTTTTTTTTTATGCTTCTCATGCACCTCTTTTCATTTCAACCAGTATTAAATCAGTACAGCATCCATGTCTTTCTCAAGTTTTTTTTTTTTTGCTAATATTTTCTAATGTTTGCTTTGGTTTCCTTCAGTAACTTTCTCACAAATATGCTTTCCTCCTGCTATTTGCATACATCTCAGGCTGACTTTTCTTCCCACTTTTAAAGTCCGTATTTAACCGTAAAGGCAGCAGGACTGGTAGGGGATGGGGCGTACCGTCCGCCCGTTGCCTTTCTTTATTCAACCTGTGGGACTGTTTCTTGAAAATGTCACTTCTCCGTTCAGAGACAAACGTCAGAGGGGCTTGCGGGGGTCGGGGGTGGAGGGTGGACAGGAGCAGCGCTGTGCATATCTCCAGGTGGAGAACTCTGGGTCTGGGCTCCTTTCTCACAGTCTGCTGAAGCCATTGGCATTCACTTGGGCCTGGCTTTCGAACCTGGTCCAAACTGTGGCCCATGACCACGGGGCCCTGGCATTCCACTCCATGGTATCTACCACCAGCCCTGGCTGGGCTGTTGGCAGCAGCAGCCACAGGGCCCTGGGCTCTCCAGGCCAAGCCGCTCGCAGACATTGTTGGTGGATAGCAGTGAAGGACAGGTCGAGCGGCGTGTCCTTGATCTGTTCCCAAGCCCCACGCTTACCCTCCCGCATCACAGGCTTCTCTCCCACCCGTTCCTAGGGCTGCTGATTGCAGGAGAGCTGCCCGCTGCTCTTCTCCTCGCTGAACCAGGATTGGTTCAGTTCAAAATCTCAAATGTGGCGTTCGCTGGTAAAAGCGGCTGGAGCACCTGTGTTCACACGCTTCCCTACAAACCCCAGATCGAGTCTCGAACCCTTAGCGCCCACCCTCTGAGTCAGAACCGCAGAGAGAAGCGAGCTTCGGGGCAGCTGCGCACCACACGCGATGCGTGGGGTGGGGAGAGTCACCCCACAGGTCGCCTCCCTGTGTGGGGTGCACCCGAGCCCCCTTGCCACACCCGTCATTCAGAGGAAACTAGAGGGAGTCAGCGCACAAAGCGTCACCTCGTCACACTCAGGTGCGGGATCTACCCGTCCTAAGATTCTGCTAACGGGTGTCTGTCATCGGACTGGGAATGCCACGCCACCTTGGAGAGGAACCTGGAAAGGGCTTGGGCCCAGAGGGGAGGCTTCAGTCTCTCCCCCAGACGCCTATAGTGGCTAAATAAACAAACACGCAGAATGTCAAGAGCCAAACTAGATACGGGTTTATGACAATTCTTGGCAAGTTCATGGGCGACCGCACCACTGTGAATTATCAACCAAAGCTGTATATGGCTTGGGTCACATCTGCCCCTTTGAGGCTGCCATCGTGGGCAGGGACTCTCCTCTCTCACCCAGTAACTCTCAATGCCCCTGTCAGAAGCACAGTTCCGGGATGCCTGAGTATTTCTTTAAGGCCCAAATCCTCTTTCTGGGGTTCAGGGGGTTGCGCTCAGCCATCTTAAATCTGTTTTATGCAGTAAATCAATAGAAGTACAAACAAAGATTAAGCGGATACGATACCTTGGGGATCCCTTCAGAGCTCTTGATAATTTCCAGGAAAGAGTCACGTATTAATTCCCAGCAGCTATCAAAAGATGGATTGAAGACAATATTGGGTTCACTGACTTCAAGTTTGATCATGATTAGTTGAGGTATAAAGAACTCCATCTCTTGATAAGGCTCCTTGAAATCATTCCCATCCTTCGGAAGACATAAGAGATGACACCCGTCACAAAATGGGGCCTTCCAGAACCAAGGGCATAGATTTTACTCACTCACAGTACTACGTGAGCACCGTGAGCACTGCCAAAGGACATGAAAGGCAGGCTGCCCCGTTCATATTTAAAACAAGGGCCAGGTATGGCTTGGCCCGCCCTGAGCTTGTTCTTCCCCAAAATTTGTTGACTGAATCCAGATATGTAAACAGTTATCTGTCTACTTCAAAGACAGTTGCTAATGAGCGTGCAGTCTATTGTAGACGCTCAAAACGTCAACCTCTCTACAAGAGTCGTGAACTGGCGTGGAGCCATCTCTCTACGCGGGATGGTCGTGCAAGGTACCGTCATCAATGATGGTGCCTGACGAAAGGCACTCGTCTAACGAGTTGCTTTTAGACATATTTAGAGCTGTTTAAGGATGGCTGGCAAACATTTGCTGTATGCCTACTATGTGTCAAATACCTATCCATTTCCGCTTCTTTTAGACCTATGAAGATTTTCTTTTTCCCTCTGTGTGGGATCTCAGAGTGAGATCTGTTCCCACATCTGAGCCTCTTCTGCTTGGCCGAGCAGAGGGTTGCAGCGACGCCGATGGCCTGGTCCTCATTCAAGCTAACGCAGCAGTCTAACTTTAGCAGCGTTAGTTTTTATACTTTTTGAGCCAAACGGTCGATTGTTCATCTGTATTCCATTTGGAAAAACGCTTAGAACTTAACCGTTCATAACCAGGCCAATTAAAATTGTTGTTACTCTGTTTAAGGTAAAATCTCCCCATGGTATAAAACCCAGAAGGATCTTCCTTGATCCCAAGGCTACCTAAGCTTAGGGGATGCTGGGATGCTTTGAAAACCAAGTCTTAGTGTTTTGGGTTTTTATTTCAACTTCACTGAAGTAGTTTCACGAAGTTATTAATGAGGTCAACAAAAGTCTTTTATTCTGAGGGATACCCCTTTCAAAGACAGAACAAGAGTCTGTACCTGCCGTGATACACACGACACCCCCTGAACACCACGCCAAAGGCTGATAATAAAGCCTTTTCAACCCCTTCCTTTAACAGAGAAGATGAAAAAGCGACCACGCCTCCTACTGTAAGAGGCATGCATTTCATCTTATTCAATCTTTATTTAAATGTTCTTAACTTCTCCACTCCTGTAGAGTTCTATCAACTTAGTAGTAGGTAATCGTCTTGGGAAAGCGTGCAGCGTGTGCCCAGAAATCACTTTTTTAAACTAATAATAACCTGATGTGTGTGTGAATCGAGAATTTTACAGCTGAGGACCCATGTGATGGAATCAGTTATTTCCCCTGAAAAGGGTTGCTTCTGGCCTCGATTTACCTTGTGTATCATGAAAAGGGAAACGAGGTCCTCGAGAGACTTAATGACCAACTTTCGGAGCTGGAGTGCCATGAAGGTTGCAACTGAAGCAAAGTATTCCTCGACGTTGCGAGAGGGGTCAAAGTCGCTCTTGGGAGCGAAATGGATCCACTGCTCCTTCTGCGAGATGAACAGCTTGGCACAGGTGGGGATCCACCTGTAGAGACAGGAGGGCATCCGAGTGAGAACCTCCGCCGAGCTCCAAGAAGTCTCCTCAGCCATTCCCTGCTCCCTGTGACAAAAGAGATGGCGAATCTCCCTCTAGGTGGCTTTGCAGATCAGTACTTCCGCAGTCCCAGCCACCTCGCCTGCCAACACCCCTTTCCTGGGAAGAAAGTGGTAAGGTTTGAATTGAGAGATTATCCTTCCGTCAGTGATAACAAAACACGGACAGGGGTTACTGGTGACACGTCCTCCTGAAAGAGTCTATGTGTTTTTCATTACAACCAGAGATTGAAGTGAAGGGGCAAAGGAACTGGAATGTTCTATGAAGCTTCTCTCCCCAGCAAAGGCCTGGCCTCTGATTCAGACTTTATAGGAGTAAAGAGAGGATGAGGAGGAAAGGAGGAGAACTTGGGAAGAGGAACTCCCGTGTGGCCAAGCTGTCCGGACGTCGAGAGCAGAAATGAGAAAACCGGAAGAAGAAATGGATGCCTCATCGCTCCTTTCTTCCTACTTCCCCCGATTTCTAATTCCCTGTGGGAGCCACTGGCCTTTTCATCCTATCGCATTTCCTTTCTGATTGCTAGAAAACTACTAGACTAGCGATCAGAGAAGTACTAGCCATAGTCATAGTCCTAGAGGTAATAACTGTGACATTTATTGAGCAGTTACTATGTGCCAGCCACGACATTTTTATATAAATATATATTTATTCTCTGATAATAAAAACCCACTGGGCAGGTATCATCATCATCATTTTACATAAGGGAATTTCTCTGGCTCTGGATGCGGTCCTGCATGCATTTGCAAAGAAAAAGGAATTGTCTAAGTGACCAAATACCCTCGAACCTTGGACCCTTGAGGCTGTTTACCTGGGCCACCCGAACACAAGCCATTCAACTGCATTGTCCTGTAAGGCCTTGAGGATCTCAGAGGAGGGGAATGGAAGTGGTACCCTCACAATGAATGGTAATGAGTGACTTTGAAAAGGCAGAGAGACACCAGGAGGGGGCGCTGAAGGGCAGGGGATGTAAGGAGAAGCAAAGGCTGTCGGGGATGGGGACGGGAAGAAAGGGGACAGAGAAAGATGCGAAGTCGGAAGAAAGATGCGAAGTCGGAAAACTGTGCCACCCTTGGGGTGAGAAACCAGTTTCCACTTCAGGGATTTTTCCATCTTTACGATGCTGTGAGGCAGCCTCGGTCCGAGGCCAGATACTGACTTGTTGAGAAGGATCTGGCGTGCTTCCAGGCAGTGTTTCCGGATCACGTCCTGATACTCGTGAGGCTGCAGAGGCAATTTTCCCTCCAGTATTTCTGCTGTTCGAACAAACCTGAGGTCTTTAAATCTGCCGAGAGAGAGAGAGAAAGAGAGAGAGAGAGAGAGAGAGAGAGAAATGACTCGAGCTGAGACAGCACTTAATAACACATTGGTAGGACAGGCTCAAAGGGTGTATCTTCTCATTTTCCCATGAGAGGAGATTTAAACAGATCAAAACTAAGTATATCTGAAAAATCTGGAAGTCTGAGGAAGGAGCGGACAGTCTGCAAGAACTCTTGGGAAAAGTAGGTAAACGAGCCAACTCAACGGGTGTTTACTGACCCTGCCCATGTGCTGGGCTCTAGGTGTTCCATCTGGGGAGGAGGATTTGGGCACCAACTTGGTATTTGGCTGGCTAAGAACTGGGATATCAAATGGGACAAATCGAAGTTATTTACGACAGTGAAGACACTGGGGACGTGGCGAGCAAAGCACTATCTGCATGACCACGTGAGTTCTTGAGCTACCTGAGACCAGTTGGCGGATGGCTTTGGTCTGAACCCAAACACCCCTACAGCCCTACCCCGGCCATGGGCATGCTCACTGAGATACATACAGCCTCCTCGGGCACAGCGCCTGCCAAGACGCTGGCGTCCCGTGAGCATTTGGTAAATGGACGTGTGCATCTCTTTCTGCCTTTTCCTGTGACACCCTTATCTTCTCTCTCTCTCAGATCGGGGGATGAGCTGCCCTTCACTTCCCGAGGCCTCTTTTAGCTCCTAGGGCCACATTTCTCTTCCTGACATCTATTCCATTCATTTATAAGTCACTCTTTTAAGTCATCAATCCAGCAAGATCTCTGCACACTCTTTTAGCTTGTCTCAGGTCTGGCTTCTAATTTTCATCACCCACTCGAATGGCCTATTGGGCACTTTTCCTCTCCCGCCTAAAATCCTGCAGCCTACATTTCTGTTCCTTTTTGATAGATGTGGTAAACTTAGTCTTCAGTTTGTCTGCTTGGTCACAAAGCACAGCTAGGGAAGGACAGAACCCAGGGACCTCACTCACCATATCCACTGATCTCCAAGGCCAGTGTGGCCCTTGTCACCACCTGGTAATTCTGTCACATATGTTTAATTGAATCCTAACGAACTTCTCAAAGTGGCCGGAAAATCTAGTCTTTCTTCAGATCGCCACCCTCATTCTGTCCCCTAAGCTTCTCACCCTTCACCGATGACTAGGTGGCCACTTAGAATGTTTAAAGTTAAATAGTGCAGGTCACGTAAGAAAATTACTCTGTATCACTTCCTAAACCAACCTTTCTCGGTGCTGATTTTTCAGTTCAGCTGACAAAAATCTTCTAAAGCAGCAGTCCCCAACCTTTCTGGTACCATTACCCCCAATTTAGAGATGAAGAAAGCAAGGCACAGAGCGGCGAGGTAACACACCCATATCACCCAGGAACCCACGAAGTGGTGGCGTTAAGATGTAGATCTGAGCAGGCCGGCTCCACACCTGTGCTCTTTCTTAACCGGTATGCTCCGGTGCTTAGAGACATGGGTGCCGGGAGAGCACAGAGAGGTCACTGACAGTTCACGCGCCTGATCGGGTTAGGGCAGGGCTGTGCCACCGCGCCCAGTGCCAGATGCTCTCCTACGTGTGGAAGCGATCAAGCGGGGAGAGGGGGCCAGAGAGGCCTTTCTTACTCTGCAAACCACAGCTCCTCCAGGCTGAGTATCATGGGGTTCACCGTGTACAGATGCTCCTCGTTCCACTTCTTGGCGTTCCTGTAGCCACTGTGCCAGGGCACGGGGGCCCGGATGGCCCTCTGAGGAAACGCACGGGGCACGCTCTCGATGAAGAGTCTCTTTCTCTCCATGGGGTCCATGAGGATGTAATCAACTGTAACCGACAGGGCACACTCTGTGTTAGGCAGGGACGCTATGCACCTGTGCTCTTAGCTTCAACCTGAGAAGGTCCACGGCCTCTGTCCACTTATACCTGGAGATGCTCCCTCAGGGACAAGGCCGTTGACAATGCCCTGAGTGTAATTGAAATCGGGGCAGTGCCACCCTGCTGTTTTGGGGTTTCCTTCTGAAGCTATTTCGGGGGAAGGAGGCAGTCACTTCACAGACCCCAGAGAACCTGGGGTCGAGTCCTGTCGGGGTATCTAGCATCGTGCATGGCAATGTGCCGCTGCCTCATCGAGTGATTTCTCACACCAAAATAGTTGCACGGAAAAATCAACGCAATGGGTGACACCAGCTACTTATGAAATTTAGAGACCAAATATTTCACATGCTAAAGAAAGAAAGACTGGGAAAAGCTTCGCGGGAGAAGTAATGGTTGAGCTGGTCTTAACGGACGGGTAGGAATTCGGTATGAGACTCTGAGGGGAGGATCACTGGGGCAGGAGAAGCGGCACGTGACGAGGCACGCGCGGCCCCATGACTTCCGCACGCCGTGCTCGGGCTGCTGAGTCATCCTGTGGCAGAAACGTCAGGTGGAGCCGGTAGAGCGCAGAGCGCCAAGACTGGAGAAGAGGTCGGGTTGGGATTTGAAGGGCTCTGCGTGTTCATCTTCACCTGCCTGGTTCTACCCGGCAGTCGACAAGGAGCCGTCACACTGAGGCCGTTAGAAAGTCAATTGGGAAATTAAAAATATCTAGACAAGCTGCTAAAGATAGCTGCTGTCCAGATGCGACAGGAAGGTCTCAGGGAACTAAGATGACCTCGCTCCTCCTTTGATGTGTTTCTCACATGGCTCACTATCGTCCAACAGTTCCCAGTGACCCACGGTGAGCACAAGACACGGGGCCAAGGACAGAGGGGCGTGAGGCTCAGTAAGATGTCCTTTACCACCGAAGGCTGAACAGTCCAATAAGGAAGCTGAGACCCGTGAGAAACGCAAAGACAAGGCCCGTCTTAAACAACGGCAGAGAAACAGTGGCACAGAGGAGCCGAAGCTGGACGAGTCGAGAGCAGAGACGAGAAGGGCGCTAAATGCAGGGGACGCGGTGACCGCTGAGGGTTGTAGAGAGACAAAAACACTTGAGAGAAGAGGCGGGCACTGAGCGAGGTTTTAAACTTCAAGCGGGCCCTTGCCACTCATGGTATCGCCCCCAGGTGAGCAGATCTGCTGCCTCACCTGGGAGCTTGTTAATACTATGCAGGGTACCAGACCGCCCCAGACCTGCCGCATCAGAAACCGCATTTTAACCAGCCCCCCGGGTTTGTGGATGCAGATTAAAGTGGAAGCACTGTTTGCAGACACAGCTGATGGTCGGGGAGGAGGGGGGCGTTTGAATTAAAAAGTTAAATGACGTTTTCGGCATTTTTGGAGGAACCAGGGTAGAGGACCGATAGTGGGAGGAAAAAAGGCGCCCTCCGCATGGGACCCGCGCCCCCCCATTTCTGCCGAACCTCACCGATGCTCTTCTTGAGGCTGTTGTAATAGTCATTCTCCTTCTCCTCTATGAGGATGGTCATCAGGGGCTCCAGCGAGGGGCTCGTCAGCAGCGCGTTTGAAATCAGGTTTGAGACCCGAACCATCACTTCACTCTCCTCCGGGGCAATCATATCTTTTCGGATTCCGTGGGTCAGGTAGTAATAGTATCTCTTCCATAAACAAACCACCGGGAAGAAAATGGTCATGACCGGCGAACAGTGCCCACCTGCACCCGCCCGCAGCTGCCGAGGGGCCCCATTTCCCCAGCACCCACCCCCACCCACCCATCATGCTCTGCAATCACGCCTTCTGGGCCTGTGACTTCACGCTCAGTGCTCTAAGATCATTGGTACGTTTTCCCCGAGACTCTGGAGGGTTCAACTAAAGCCAGCGGGATCTCAGCGGGGTGAAAGGAAGGACTTGTCAAATGGAGACAGGAGCAGAGGAGTGAGCACTGGGGCCAGGGACGAGGCCGCGTAATCAGATGAGTTTTAAATAGGAAAATAATAAGCAATGGTGGAGACTGAGACATACTGGAGAATGCATTTCTCATCTAAAGGAGACGGCTACTTCTCAGCTTCAAATATCTTAATTTTTTCAAGAGAGGTTAGAAATTTAGCTTCTGTGAGATTTCCTTTATTTTCAAAACGCATCTATAGGCCAAATTCAGCTTCTGGTAGGGTTGCCAGATAAAATACAGGACATGTTGAGACACACTTATACTAAAAAATTATTCATTTTTTCAAATTTAACTGGGTGTCCTATTTTTCTGTTTTGTTTTTGATTTTCCAAATCTGGCAACCCTAGCCTGCAGGTCACCATTTTGCAACTGATATTCTAAGAGGACCTATAGGCATCGATTTCTAAGACTGACTTAGAACAGAGAATTCACACACACACACACACACACTCACTCACTCACTCACTCTGGACGTCTGGACGTTGGTGACTCTGCTATTTAGAATCACTGAGATGCCAAGAGCGAACGGGGGGAAAGGAAGCAGCAAGCCTGTACCTCCAAGTCTGATTCAGATGGCTTGGGTTCCTGACTTTCAATTTCCATCTCCTTCTGTAACATGACACGAATCTGTTCTTCAGGACTCATTGGTCTGCTTCCTGGGGCGGTCGGAGAGGCCACCACCTCCTTCTTCAAGAGGCAGGACATTGAGGTGTTGCAGACCAACTTGATTCTGAGAAGATGACACAGCTCAGCCCTGGGCTCCGTGCAGGGGTGCTGTGGGGTCAGGCCTACTTTCTCCAACCAGCGAGTGACCCCCTGCACTAGAAGCCCCTCTCCTCCATGTTGGCTAACAGTATGGTGTGTGTGGACTTCAGTGACGACCTCTAACCACGGAACACCTCATAGGTGCATTAGCATTGGTTTCGCTCAGTTGGTTAGCTTATGTTTATTTAGAGCCTAAAAGTTTTTAGGATTCAGGGGAATCGAGGAAAAACTCCACCGGTTACTGAGTGTCTGGGAATGCTCTGAAGCCGAGAGGCAGAGCATGCCCCCAGTGAGACCACAGCCCTCTTTGGTTCAGCCTGGTGTCCTGAAATCCCGTCCCCACAGCGGCACCTTACCCGGTGAGATCCTCTTTGCCTCGGGGAGAGAACTTCATTTTCTTCTTGTTGGGTTCAGCTGAGCTTTTAGTTGCTAGAATCGTGGAGAAGACAGACATCAGTGATGGGCAGTGGCCTCGGACCGCCCTCTGTCCGCAGGATGTGACTCTCAGGACAGTCCAGGAGCATGTTAAAGGGGTGGGCTTGGTGCGGCAGGGTGAGGCGGGAGACGCAGGCTCCGGTCCCGCCTGTCCCACCGACTACCGGTGTAGCCCTGAGGAAGTGACTTTATCGCTCCAGGCCTCGGCTTCCCCAGCCATGGAACAAGGATGGGCACACACACCTTCCATAGTCATCTATTCGTTTGGTGAGTGTTATAACGTAACTGCCTTCTCAAGTCACTCCCAACCCTGTACGCTGTTTTCTTAACGTCAGGTCTATTCATGTTTCAGATTTTTCTTTCAAAAAAACTCAGACTTTTACACTTAATATATTTATTTTAAAGGGAATATTATATGCTTATCGCAAATAGGAAAACCAGTATCATTTGCAATAAATATAATTACTGCAAATAGAAAAACAGTATTATTTGCAATAAATAAACAACAAACTACAAATAAATCCAATAAATGATATAAAGCTCTATTATTAAGCTCTAACTAAGATACTTTTTCTTAGGCCTCTAGTCTAAGGAAATGAACAAGCGGTAGAGAAGTGTTAAAGACATGCTAATATTAAATTGACATTTCGAGAGAATCAAAGAGAACTGAAGACTCGAGATATATTTCGAATTCCTACTTTGAGCTCCTAAATCTACTGCTAATATAACAGTAACGAACAAAATTCTCGTTAAAAATTAAAAAAACAAAACAAAACAAAAACCACTGCATTGTTCCACAAGACGCTCTTGTACGTGGACCAGAAATAAACACAGGGTGAAGCAAAAGTCATGACAGTGGCTTCTGGGTCCAGGGCGGGCAGAAGTAGGTGTTCGCTTCCTGGGGGAGCGATAGGATCCAGGAGCACACCATGCTTGTGGGGAGCTGGAGCTAAGCTCATGGCATAAATCCAAGGCTACAGCGAGCCTGCTCTACCCGTGAAGACAGGCTGAAGATTCATCAGCACCGTCATGCAGATAAATCACATGTATCCTCCACTCACATGGTGACCAGAGACGGCAGAGAAAGACTGATCATTATTGGCCAAGCCCCACACTGCCTCAGAAACCAGATCTACGAGATCCCTAATTATCACCAAGCCACCAATATAAGATCTGGTACTTACGTGGGGTCCTAAGAGGCCAGGTGAAGGCATAAGGGGGAAAAAAAAAAAAAGCTAGATTAAGAAGGATCAAAAGAGTACAACCAGTGTAAATATGATTACGTTTATATGTGAGACCGAGCAAAACTAACCAGTGGTAACAGAAATCAGAAAGTGGCTACACTGGGGTGGGATGGCGTTGGGCAGGGGTAAGAACTGATTGAAAAAGAACACACGGGAGCTTTCTGTAGTGTCAGAGATGCCCCGGCTCTCATTAGAGTGATGGCTATATGGTATAAAGAGTGGTCAAAACACACCAAACCGAATACTTAAGATCGGTGCCTTTCACCGTGTGTGAATTATATACCTCAATAAAAAACGAGGTGGACGCATGCAGCAACACGGGAAAAGACTCTCAACACGAGATTGCCAACTAAAACCCACGAGCGCATGAGAAAAACCACTACTGAAAAAAGTAGCCAATAAAGTCAACAACCAAGGATTAGATTTACAAGTGGAAAAAATACAGCAATACCAATATTGTTCCAAAAGAAACGTTTAAGTTTCTCCAAGTGATACAGAAAGGGCTATGCCCATAAGAATAGAATGAGAAATAGGCGGGCGGGGCACCTTTAAGGAGGAACAATTAGAAAATCTGAAAATGAAAAGATATTGTCATTAAAACAAAAAACACTCATTAGACATGATAAACTCAAGACTGAACAGAGTTGAAGAGCAAATGACGGAATCAGAAGATATAATTGAAAAATTCGCCCAAATACAGCACAGAGAGAAAAATGATAAAGTAGGAGAAGTGTGAGATAAAGTTTGAGAAAAACTCAAAATAGGAGTTTGATACAGAGGACAGACTGAACAGCTCTAACATACATCTAACAAAAATTACTAAATACCCTTAGGCAGATACGTGTGAACCTGGGAGGGAGAGGGGTTAAATAAATTAATACGTATGAAGTACCATGGTCAGCAGCTTCCGAGATGGCCCCGATGACCCCCACTTCCTGGCATCCTGCCCTTGAGAAATCCCCTTGAGTGTGGGCTTGGCCTACCAACTCGCTTCTAATAGACAAAATATGGCAGAAGTGATAAAACGACCCTTCCAAAATTAAGTGCCAAGAAGATTGCAGTTTCTGTCGTGCTGGCTCTAGTCTCTCTCTTGCCCTCTCCATTGCTCCCTCTGAGGGGAGCCAGAAGTTACGTCATGAACTGCCCCATCCATGGAGAGGCCCCCGTGGCCAGAAACTGATGGCTACGGCCCAACAGGCAGCAGCAACCCGAGGGCAGGAGTGGGCCTGGAGGACGATCCTTCCCTAGTGACCTTGGCCTTGGCTGACACCTTGACTGCTTGCCTGAGAGAGACTCTGAGCCAGACCCACCCAGGTGAGCGCTGTCCAGGGTCCTGACCCGTAGGAACGCTAAGATAACACGTGATGGTCGTTTTACACCGTGAAGTTTGGGGGTGATTTGTTACACAGCCATCCGGTGACGCGAGCGCATAAGGAACAGTGCTTGGCGCGTGGTGCCGTAAGGTCTGCGGGACGGGAAATGTAGTTTCCCGTCTCCTCATCACAAACGGATGAGGAGACTGAGGCTCTCCATGGTAAGCCACAGTCAGCGCAGCGAGAGGTGGAGCCAGGACCAGACCCCAGGATCTCACTCCAAAGCCCCATGCCGAGCCAAGCTCGTAGGGCGCACCGCCACGATTACCTGACGGCAGCCCCTGGACGAGCCTTTCCCTGGGGACGTTGACGGTGACTGGCTGGTAGACCTTCAGCAGGTCCTTCAGCTTCAGGTCCTGGGCTGTCAGGGAGTAATTGTTGGCGATGGAGTCACTGGGCCCACGGTGGTGCTGCTGCTCTTTGAAGGGCGCAGCCAGGGTCCACGACGTGCGTTGCATGAGCGGGGGGTAAAAGCTGTGCGACATGACAGTCTACGAGGGAAGACACGCAGAGAGGGGCACGATGAGGGGCGCCTCCTGCAGAGCCGGGGCGCGGAGGGGCCCGGGCTGTGCTTGCGCTGAGTCTCACGGAGGCCCACGAGCCCTGTGCTGTTTTTTTCTACCTTCCTCACACTCGGCGCAAATCCTTCCTGAGCGCACACCAGGTGTGCTTCTGTGACCACTGTGAGTGTGATCTCTGATGTCAAGGACAATAGCTGGCTCTCAGGAAAGAGCAAGTTTGTGTGTCAGGTAATTGGCTTCTATTGTCTTTATTCCTCACGGACATGGCTCTAAGGTAGAAAGAATGGCTCTCGCTTTACAATCGAAGATGCGGAAGTTTAGAGAGTTTAAATAACACAGCAGGACAATGGAGACACCAGGCTCTAACTCACCCCTGTGCTACTGCATAGCTCTTTCTGCCTCACCGCTGCGGCTCTTCCTGGTGGCAGAAATGACCAAAGCCACTAATCCCACTTGTCGAGTCTTGACTGTTCCTGCTCCCCGCTTCCCCCGCCCCCGCAACGATACCAGCAGAGGAGCAGCAGCCAGGACAACATACCTGATAGAGCTCGGACGGTTCTTCGTTAGCAGAGGCGGGCAGAGGGGGCAGCTCCGGCCGCATCTGGGAGTGGCTCATGTGGTGTATTGAGTCACTTTTGGGGATCTGTGGGAAAATGGAAACAGCCACTCTTTAGGGATTGGGGAAGACTGCCAAGCCTGTGAGTTGGTGAGGAGCAAACAGGTCTCCTGGGAAAAGCTTTGGGCCCAGAGTTCTGCACGCAAAACATCTTTCTCAGCCCCATCGACTGTGTAGATTTCATTTTTTTAATCGACGAGCTGTCTCTCCTCCAGCATCTCTTCCTTGGCGATCCCTCTATGAGCAAATCCAGATATTCCCCTACACACATCCCAAGATGAGCCAAATGCTGAGGATACCCCCAGCTACTCTACCCTGTGTTGCAGTTAAAGGGGTTGACTTTAACAAAAGTGACTCCTGCACTCCACATATACAAAATCCCAAGCAGAAATTTGCTCATGCAGTGGCACTGTGTTTTGTGTGTGTTTAACACACACGCACAAGCAACTCTGCCCTTCCTGTGAAAAGAAAAAAAATCATTTAAACATGTGGGTGTCTGAGTCCACCATCCTCAGCGAGTGTGTACTTGGGAAGCAGGGCTGAACCTGTGGCCACCCTCAGCGCCCAAGTGCCTCTCCTGAGCAGAACCGAACATGACGCGGCGTTGAGTGATGCTGCCTGCGCTCCTTCCAATGACCCGGCCACTAGATGCAAGACGGCTACTTCACCTGGGACAGTGACAGAGAGACTACAGTTTGTGCCAATGCCTGAGCAAAACTGATGGGCCAAACTCCCTGGGAGGCGTTGCTGAACAGCATGTTAAAGACGGTTTAAGGGATTTTCGAGGACAACTTTGGCTCTCTCTGATTTTTCACCTGCAGTCAAGGAGGATGTTAATGTCATTCAGGCAGTGACTTCGGACTGCACTCCTGTGTCAGATGAGGCTATTGGATCAATCTGATTTACTTTAGTTGGCAAACGTCATACGGGGTAACTGGCGATGGATAGAGGGGCGGCAGGTATATGAATCAGATGTTAGCCACCCTCATGCGCCAACCAACCCCTCCACCTTCAACGTGATGAGTTTGAGACCCGCAGACCCTATCGTTTTTCAGCTTAGAGAACTTGCTTGGTTGATTTAAATCACTGAGTCTGTCTCTCTGCTCTTGACCTCGATTTGAAAGATCTAAGAATTGATGATCATCTTTAAGAGCCCCCTCTTTCGCTACTGAAATTAATATCAGATCTGCCTTGTTATGAAAACACCCAGCATTAACTGGAAAGGACCCTGGCTGTCCGCAGCAGGTACTATACCATCCAAGGTAGATGCGGGCAGTGGTACATGCTGGGGTACAAGGTCACTCACAACTTCCTTCGAGACCCCAGATGTACAGCAGATATTGATTGATAAGTTAGGGCTGTCTGTAGTTTGTCTTTGCAAGCAAGAAGGTTTTGTGCTCAGTGGAAATCTTCCCCTTGGCCTAGCTTTTAAATTTGTTTTAAATAAAAATTGTCATTGAAAGAGCAACAAGCAAAACCCACAGATTTCAGACACCTTGAGTAATTTACAACAAGAGAAGGCACGTGTACTTAAACCCCCAAACCCTGACTTTTTGCAGTCGAGGGGGATGCCAACATCATTCGGGAGAGGTCTTGGCATTCATGCTTCTGCTCATGATTCAGGGTAAACCTGATTTTAGTTCGGATGCCAACTGGGAAGTTCCTCTTCCTACCAACATATGAAGAATAGAGCCCTACTGAACCTAACTGGCTCTACTCCAATTTCAGTCCATGTTGTGCAGAGGGACGATCCCAGGGTAGGGCATGTGACACAGGTCTGGCCAATCGGAATGCTCCATCTGCCTAGACACAGTGATTGGTTCAGTCAGAGACAGGCACATGACCCAAGCTGGGCTGTTCAGGGTCTTTCCTCACACTTTCGCTAGAGAAAGAGGCACTCGCCACAGCCATCTTTGCCTTAATGTGGGAAAAAGTCTTCCTTGGAATGAAGCCAACAAAGAAGAAAGCAGAGCCACCAGAAGGAGAAAGACAGACTCCCAATGACATCAGCTGGACCCCTGGATCCATCTTGGGCTTCTCAGAACCCCAAAAGAACCATAAACCCCCACACAGAACCATAAACACCCTGATGGCAGGAAACATCTCGGTCCATGGGACAGGGACACATGGGACACACGCAAGGTGAGCAGACCTAGAAATCAACTGCAGAACAGAATAAAGAGGGCGTCCTTGACTATACCTGGCTGAGAATCTATGCCTTCAAGGGGACGAGATGGAGACTTCTGTAAGATTTCTGTAAGCTGTGCCAAATGCTGTGTTAAAAATATTATTACTTAAGTGTTCTATTAGATTACAAGGAGTGTTCGTTTCAGAGGGCGGGCCCTGTCACCATCAACAAGTCTTCTTTAATTTCATAATGTTTCTATTTGAAATGCTCCTCTGGGCACCTAGACCAGGGAGAGCCATTACTTGCGGGCGGCTTATTTCTGACAACGTGTGACGCCTGCACGTCCTCCAGACCTGCCGTGCCCATGCTCACCTGAGGACCTGCTACAGCAGAATCACTCGTGTTTTAGCTAAAAAGGCAGATTCCAGGGCCCCACTCCAGACCTTCTGGATCAGCCTCTTGGAGAACAAGGCCAAGTCTCTATGTTTTTAAGATGCTTCACAAAGTATTCTGATGTATAGACTCAAAAGCCTACTTCAGAAAAAAAAAAAAAAGACATATTTGAAAGGACACAGGATAAAAATGTGATTAGACACTTGCTCAGTCAAGGGACTCTAACGTGGCAACTGGCTAAACATCCCTTTCCTGCCCACGCCCGTGTTGAAAATACAGATTAAATTTAAGAAACACACCTTAAAATTCATACATACCTCCTGACGTGAGCAGTCCATGTTGTCCACGTTACACATTCTAATCAGACCTATTAAAAATGAATAAAGAGCTCTCGATTTCTTCCTCTCCTACCAGTGGCTCTGAAAATCAAACTTTCTTAGAGCATAATGGGGATGACACGGAAAACGGAACTTTCCTGGATGTTCTGAAACCTCTGCTCACAGGGCTGCCTCTCTGAGGTCACAGATGTCAGCCCCTGGAGGAGTCCCTGGGAGAAGGGGAGAGGAAGGGGAGCTAGAGAACGAGGGGGCGGCGTGGGGACCCTGCTGGGCCATGTGCTGTGGTTCCAGCTCCTCCTGCCATGGCCACGCTTCCTTTCCCTTCCTCTCTTGGAACTTTTCCAGGAATGCACCAAGTTCACCGTAGAGGAGAAACCGAAGCAGAGTTACACATTAAAATAGAGAACAGGGAGGAAGCACCCCACCAAACAATCCCCCCGGCAGCCTAAACTCTTCTCTCTCTTCCTCTCTGGGCTGTTTTAACATTGGAGGTACTGTACCCAGGCCCTGGGGACTGTCACCAGGCAGCAGCGTCTGTTGCTAAGGGAGGAGAGGCCTCTGCTGTGTCCAGATACAAGATCGGGCTTGACTTCATTCAGTGTCCTCGTGTCTCCCTTTGCTGGAGGCGCGGCTGGGCAGCAGGAAATCTGATGATGGGAAGGAAGTTGGGAGGGTGTTTAGCAATGATCCAAGAATGTAGAGATGAGTGGCAACAAAGGACAGTGCCTTTGGAGAAGTCTAAATGCACGTAGGTCAATAGTTAAAGTCCTTGGGCTCTAGAGCTGGATGGGTCTGGGTTCAGATCCTGCCCATCCCATTAATTAGCTATATGGCTCAAGCAAGTTGCTTAATCTCTCCAAGTGTCTTTTTTTTTTAATGTAAGATGGCCCACGGGGTAGGTTTGAAGGTTTAACAAGATAATGCCTGTAAAGCAGTTTGCCCATAGTAGAAGGAGGACCAATATATTCCCAATTTCCTGGGACTTTCTGGGTTTTAACACTGTAAGTCCTGCATCCTGGGAACCCCCTCAGTCCTGGGAAAACTGGGACAATTTGGTCACCGACATAGTAACTTTGTTGGCTAACATCGTTACTATTATAAACACATATAAATCACACACAGCTGCTGTGAGTGAGCTGCTGCCCAAACATTCAAAGCAAAGTTCTCTCAAAATCAAGTTAGACGCTGAGATCTTTTTGGGTGCCATGCTTCCATATTCCTTTTTTCACTCATTTTTTTTCCCCAAACTCCATGATATTCCCATTTTATGGATGGAGAAACCCAAACTGAGAGAGCCATATAACTTTCCTAAGGTGACATGACTCATAAGTAGCACTGATACGATTCAAACCTTGTCCTTAAGACTCCAGAGTCCAGCGCTCTTTCCAAAAAGTGCCTGTCTAGACACAAACACTTCTGAGATCCCACGATGAGCACTGCAGAGTGCCAAGTACTTCCATTTCCCCTTTTCCTTACTTCTTCCTCAAAGTCGGCTCTCCATACTTTCAAAGGAAATCTGGGGTTCCTCATCTCTTATAATTGTACTCTCTACCATAAGGCATATCAACGTTTCGAATAGTGTTTGGAGTAAATGAGCCAGTAGCAGGGTTTGAGGCTTTGGTTTAGACAGAAATGGGGTTATTACCAGGCCCCATATAATAGGGCATGAAAGCCCATGTCCCCCAAATCCAGCTCCTGCAACCAATAACGCAAAGAGCCTGGAAGGGGCTTGGCATGGTGCTAATAAGCCCCACGGCCCTGTGGATGAGTAGGAAACATGCCCCTATCTGAAATTTAGTGTGCTTTGAGTCTACCTGTGTTCAAAAACGTCAAGGCAATAATAACAGCTTCCATCAACTGAGCTATAGTAGATGCTGGTACCGCGCTAAGCGGTTAACGAGCATCACCTCTCCACATCTTCTCAAGAACCCAGAAGAGGAAGGAAAAAAAATGGCGTAGATGATAGAGGCTCTGTTCATCCCTCTGGCGATCAAATCAAACTTGTGATGGAAACAAGGAGCAGCAGCAAGGAAAAATCGCCTGGGATCTAGAGGAACGAGCCCTACAACTAGGGAGAAATCCCAGAAAGCACCCTGCAACGGCAGAAGGTAGGACGGGGCGAAGACGCGGGGCTGCCTCGTCCCCAGTGGCTGAGTGAGACGAACACTGTGACAGCGACAGCGGCAAACGCCTCTTGAAGGTGCCACATCCACAAGCGAATTTTCGTGGTGACAGACCTGCTCGCTCTGAGCACCAGGGCCGATTTGGCTGAACACAGGGGGACTACTAAGGACTTACAGGGAGACACTGTCGGAGTGAGGGCCGAGGCGAGACTCGCTGGGTACAGAAGTGCTAGCGGCATCTATTGTTCCCTGTTGAGCTCTCCCCGCTCCCAGTGCGCAGACACGGCACAGCCATAGCCATGACATCATCAAACTGGATAACAGGGGTCGCTCTACCCAGCGGATTCCCTGAAACCCCGCCTCCCCCAACTCGGGCCTCACCCAAGCCACATCCTGGTATATCCCCAGCGAGTCAGGTGCTCCTTGCTGAGACTCACACTGGAGGCAGCTGGCCTCGGTTTCTGGTGTGGCCTTTTGAGGCAGCTATAAGCACAGCATCTGTGGATTGCTTGCTGAATCTTGACAGTCAGCCCCAGAGGGGCACAGGCTGGGATTAAATTTGGCCTGTAGCTGCACCCCTCTCAGGACTGTGTCACTGGACACCTACTTCACAAATCCACACTAAAAGACTGGGATACTTAGGGTTTTGCTTAGCACATAGAAACAGACACGGAAAGGCAGCCAAAGTGGGAAGACAGAGAAACAGAAATCTTATGAGAGAACAGAACAGAGATCCAGATAGAATGGAGTCAAGTAATCTACCAGATGCAGAGTTCAAAACACTGGTCATAAAGATGCTCAGCAAACTTTTGGGAAGTGTAGATAAATTCAGTGAGAACTTCAACAAAGAGATAAAAAACATAAAAATGGAAATGGAAATTATAAAAGGGAACCAGTCTGAAATGAAGAACACATTATCTGAGATGAGAAGTCTATTAAATGGAATAAACAAAGTGAATAAAGAAAATGATCAAATGCCCTATCTAGAAGACGGGAAAGCTAAGAACACTCAATCAGAACGGCAAGAGATAAGATGCCAAGACTATAAAAATAATTTAAGGAGCATATGGGACACTATTAAGGGTCAAAATATTTATCTGATTGGCATACCTGAAGAAAATCAAGATGTTAAACAGCTGTTTGAAAAAATAACGATGGAAAATTTCCCTAACCTGGTGAAGGAAATGGACATAAAACCCCAGGAGGCTCAGAGAATCCCAAAAACCAGGGATCCAAAGAGGCCCACACCAAGACACATCATCATTAAAATGCCAAAGTTAAATACAAAGAAAGAATCTTAAAAGCATCAAGAGAAAAGCAGATATTACCTATAAGGGAACACCCATAAGACTGGCAGCTGATTTCTCAAAAGAAGTTATGCAGGACAGAATGGCTTGGCACAAAATATTCGACGTGATGAAGACTCATGATCTATAACCAAGAATACTTTATCCAGCAAAGCTATCATTTAGAGTTGAGAGACAGATAAAGAGCTTCCCAGACAA
>NW_006436286.1:2854549-2857010 GCF_000325575.1 Pteropus alecto | reverse complement strand
TTATGAACTATATAGATATCTAACCAATGTACTGTATACTTGAAACTAATTAAAATAAATATTAAAAAAAAAAAGAACCCAGAAGATAAATACAATTATGATCTCAAGTTTGATGGCTAAGGGAACTGAGAACACAGGTTAAGTGACCTGCTCATAGTCACTTGGCTATGTCAGTAGCAAAGCTGGGACTTGAAGCTGATTATGGACTCTGCTCCATGGCTTTAATCAAAAACTGACATGTGGTCTGAAGATGGAAAATAAATAAAACACATACGGAGAAGAATGAAAATGCCATCCCCACCCCACCTCAGGCCACCTCACCTGCACCAGAATTGTCTGACTTAATCTTCTGTTTAATTATTCCCAAGAGAGGATGCAGGCCTCAAATCCCTCAATTGCCTCAGGATCAAACACATAGGGTTGCCAAATTAAACACAGGCTGCTCAGTTCAATTAGAATTTGTGATAAATGACAGAGAATTTTTTTAGTATAAGTTTGACCCATTCAATATTTGGGGCATATTTATATTAAAAAGTTACCTGCTGCTCACTTGAAATTGAAACTGAACTGGGTGTCCCGTATTTTTATTTGCTAAATCTGGCAGTAGGGAGAGAAGAGGTCCCGAGGGTCTAGGTAGTCCCCATCTCTATGAATTAACAGTTTAAGGTCTCAATCTGTTGCTGGAAAATTTTCACACATTTCTTAGAGCCCAGTGCTCCTGGCAGACCTTTTCTGTGGCCTAAAATGGCTGCTTAGCCAGAGTAAGTAACCGTGGAAAGGTACAGAAGAGACTGCACATGGGTTTAGTTTACTGACTCATCAAGAGCCAAGTCCCTATGCAATGGAGAGATGCCAAGACCCCCGCTCCCCCCCCTACCCCCACAGGTAAATAAATAGTGTGGTGGGGGAATCAGCCAACACACAAGGAAAAGGAAAACCTGGCTAGCCCTACAAAAATGAGAGGTAGGAATTAAGGGATTCACCGAGGCGCCCCTAGATGGCACTCTTGAACAAAAATCCCAGTGGAGGCTTCAATTCAGCTTTCCAAAGCAGCACCCCCTGCCCCCACCCCAAGAAATAATGGTTGTAAAGTTTTGTTCTACGACGAACAAAAAGCTTTTTCCGAGTGGGGTACCCATCACAGTGCAGCTGAATCACACATGATTGCCTGAAACCTAACAGTTTAGGGACATTTATCTGTCTACATTCTCCTATCTCCACCATTAGCTCCCATTTTCTTGGCTGTTGTGGAGTTAGAGATGGATCCCTTAGTTTATTATTTCTGTATCCACCAGCCTGATTACTTCTAGAAAAATTGGTAAAAATTAGAAATAATACCATCAAATATTTGGGAGCCTCTCCTACGTTTCCGATAGGTGACATCAGTCCTCACTAAAACCCTGTGACTGCTTTTCTCTTTGCCCAAAGATCTTCCAGGGTGCTACGGACACACAGGCCACACGGAGAGGTAGGTCAGCATAGGTCCCAGGCCAGTGCTCCGGTCTGTCATTTTGCACATGAAGCCGAGGCTCAGCGCGGTAACTCATCCAAGGTCACAGTGAGAGTCACCAGGGAACCAGAGCCCAGGACTGCAGGACGCCCCTCTCCAACCCGTGGTCTTTACCAGTATCTCTACCACAGCGGTTCTAAATCAGGAATGACCGTGCCCCTCCTCCCCCAGGGGACATTTGTCAATGTTTGGGGACAGTTTTGGTTGTCGCAACTAGGAAGAAGGGGAGTACTAGTGGTTTTTTGCGCAACCTCCTACCACGTACAGGAAGCCCCCTCAACGCAGAACTTTCCAGCACAGAAGGTCGATAGCGCGGCCACCGAGACCCAGCTGGCAGGGCTGGATTTGGGGCCAGTGAGCATGTGCTCCGGCTTGGACTCGGAACAGAAGGGACTTGGGTTCAGGCTTTTTCACCTGTAAAAAAATGGAGATACTAATAATATAATTGGCCTATAAGGGTCTCACTGGCTCGTGACGCTTGCATTTGAGAAGGAATGCTTAAAACTTCCCCGTCAGAGTCCTACCTCACGACTTGTGTGTCCTGAGCTGCAGGGACGCTTCCAGAAGAGTTGGTTCGGGGTACATAGGCGGCCGGAAGCCCTCAGACCCTGCGAAAGGCCATTCTCGGCTGCCAGTCCACCTGTCCTGTCCCCAGGGTGGCCTGGGCACTCGCGCTTCAAGACAAGACAGACGGAAGGGCAGCTGTCTCTGGGCCTCGCTTTCCTCATCTGTAAACCACTCTGGCTTGTCCCGCTGGCTCCAAAAGCGTGAGGGAGAGAAGCCCGCTTTGCTACGGGCGATGCGGGGCGGCTAGGCGGGCTTTTGCCAGAACTTTAGGCCGCGCCCGCGAGACCCCAGGCGAGGGGCGGGGCCCCGGCTGTAGGGCGGAGCCCGGGAGAGGAACGGGGGCGGGGCATGAGTGAGGGGCGGGGCCTGGGCGAGGACGGGGGG
>NW_006436286.1:2809879-2854310 GCF_000325575.1 Pteropus alecto | reverse complement strand
CCGAGCGGGCCAGACCCCGCGCGGCAGGGCGGGAGGAGGAGCGCGCCGCGGCGTTTGGGAGGCAGTCGCTGTCCCCCGCCTGCGGCCCTCCGTCCGCGGTTTAGGGAAGAGAGGCTGCAAACCGTCTCCTCAGGGTTTATGGAAACGGGCGCCGTCCTCCTCAGCGGCTTCCTCTTCCTACCGAGGACCTCCTCCCCATCCCTGAGGAGAGGGGCGCTCCAAGTCCCCCGAGTTAGTGACAGGGCACTCGATGCCCCTGAGCGCCGCTTCCTCAGCCTGTTTCCTGAGCCCCCTCTCCACCTGCATCACCCCCCACCCCTCCCCTCCGACTCCGAAAAACTGGGCGCCCTTCCCCCGCGTTTCCCAAGGCCGAAATACTGGGAGCCGGCCTGGGTGGGCCCAAGGCGCCCCGCGCCCCGCACAGCGCCCCGGAACGTTCGGGGTAGCTGTTTGCCCCCGGAGGGGCGGAGCCGGCGGGCCGCCGGTTATGGGGTGCTGCCTTCCTCTTCCGGAGGCTTCTCAGGGCCCGGGGACACCCTTCCGAGGGGTGAGTGACTGAGGGAGGGGCCTGGGCATTGGTGGTCCGCTGGGTGCATTTGACAGCTGTGGCTCCTGCCACTAAATCCCGCATCGAGCTCCCCAAACCGGTCCGGGTAGCCCTGGGTTTCCCAGGCCCGAGCCGACCAGTACGGGAAACCTGGGCTTGTTCTTGCTCGTCGCTCAAGATCGCTTAGGGGAACTGAGCGCTGGGAACATCCCACAGTCAAGCTCCGTGCCAGCTGCAGCTTCGAAGAGGGAACATGGTGATGGAGGGCTTGGTCCTCCCCAGTCCAGCGGGTTTCTGTTTCGCCAGCGGGACTGTAGACCAGGATCTCCAGCCGAGATGATGAAAATGTCCCTTAATGTGCGTGCTGGACGCTGGAGGTGTTAATAGCGCCACCCACTCACTTAATTCGTAGGTGGGATATTCAATAAAAAAAATAAATAATTATGTGAGATCAGGACAGTCCTGGAAATTCCAGGTTGTTGAGTCACACAGTAGGACTGCGGTCAGGCACGTCACTTGTCAAGGGGCAGAGACTTAGATGAAAGTAGAGAATGACTTATGGCACAATGCATTTGGGAGCCAGCTTGTTTGGCGTGGGTAGAAAATAAAGAAATTGGCCACCATCACTGTCTGAGAAAGGCTTGGGGGGGGGGTGAAATAAAAGGCTTTTGGGGGGACTTGAAATTGTATATTCAGCTTTCTTTCTTTTTTCTATAGTCTTCTCAGTTTTTTGTCAAGCCAAAAAAAAAAAAAACAAGTTCTCAGAGGTAATACCATTAATATTTTGTTAGATGTCCTTCTAGATCTTTTACTATGGGACATGTACATAAAATAAATATGTTTATGTAACCATATGGAATATTTTATAATTCTTTAATAATTTTTTTCACTTATCTTGGACATATTTTCGTGTCACTAAATAGCCACATTATCATTTTATCCACAATATAGTACTTCATTGTATGAATTTATCATTATTTAGCCAGTTTTCTACTGACAGACCATTAGCTTCTTACTACCATTTGTTATTTATTATATATTATAATCAAGGATGCACTGCACATCCTTTTGGTACATTTTGATATACCTGTTTGATTATTTCCTTCGAGTTCCTGGAAAAGAAATTGTTGGATCAAGGTGTGTGCAATTTGAAATTTTGGTAGATACTGTCAAGTTACCCACTCTCTGTGCACCCATCATCAGTGTGTAAAGACAGTGTGTAAAGGCTCTCGTTGGGCCGTTTGGGTAAGACTACTAATGCTTTAAGAAACTTTTTGTTTCTTCCAGTGACAGCAAGAGACGGGATGACATGAGAGATTCGACTGCTCCCTGCACTGGAGAGCTTAGTGGTAGAAGAATTAAGCCCTAAGAGATTGAAGTGGATTGCAGGATGGCCAAAGAGGAAACCCCGAGTACCTCAAAGGACTTCGAGGAATTGCAGAGAAAGCTGTCTTTGCTGATAGAATCCATCCAGAATAACTCGAAGGTCAGTTTCCAATCAGTACATATAAAGGAAAGTCCCAAAGTAACACTAGTTTTCACAGAAAGTTATGTCTGTCTCAAGTAGAATTTGGAGGTAGGTCAGGAGTCTCTGCCTTACCACCCAGCCACGTCTAAGTTATGACCTTCAAGTTCATTGTTCAAGATGGCTGCTAGAGCATCTGCCATTATATCCATATTCCAGGCAATAGAATAGAGGAGAAGGGGAAGAAAGACTTACAAGCCACCCTGAATTTCAGGAGACTTCCTGGAAGTCACACATACAATACATCCAAATACATCTCATAGACCAAAATTCAGTCACATGACCACCACTTGTGGCAAATGCAACTCTTTAGCTGGATATAGAGGTGACTCTCAGTCTATGTCACAGATATCATAGCTTTTCAGTTTTGTTGTTCATTTTGACTTCTCTGTTACCCTGAAAATGAGGGGGCCAAAGTCTACTTTAAGATTAGTGTTCGGTGTTCCACTAGAAATATGACATGAGCCACATGTGTGATTTAAAGTTTTCTGGTAGCCACATTTAAAAAGAAGCAGGTGAAATTAATTTTAGTGATGTATTTTACTTAACCTGATATATCCAAAATATTACCATTTCAACATGTAATCATTATAAAAAATTATTGATGGAAAAAGTTATTGAGATGCTTTACACTTTTTTTTTTTTCTGTACCGAGTCTTCAAAACCAGTATGTATTTTACACAGCGCATTTCACTTTGAACTAGCCACTTTTCAGGTGTTCAGTAGCCATTCAATGGCAATGGGACTTCAGATAGTATGTTTCACTTTCTTGCATATTTACCTTTATTGCTCTCTCCTGTATGCTTTTCAGGGAAAAAATAACAACTCTCAGATATAATACTATTAACATTTTCTTGTATATCCTTCTAGACTTTTTTCTACTCATAAAAATATACATGTATATGTAACAAAATAAACTGTTTTGTAATCTGTTTTTTGTATCAGATAGCACAGTTCCACTAGAGTCTATTTGAAGAGATATCACTGTGCAATCTAGAGTAATATACTCCATTGGAGATCTCTTCTGGACTTATCCCAAAATACTTCTGGTACTCTTTGTGGATTTAGCAAGCTATTTTTAAATTCGACAAGTAACTTTCTAGTCAGCAGGCTGAGACTTGTTGTACAAGTTAGCTCAGTAAGAAAGGCCCTCATGCTCATCCACCTCTACAGTTCATTCTCATTATACATTGTGTCCCATAAAGTCACCTCAAACACTGAATTCGCAAGTGCTGAACTGTTGCTCCTAGGGGAAATGCAGGATTAGGTTCTGGCAAACTTCTGGTTACAGCATTTTCATCAATAATTAACACATAAGCTGGTTTATGTACATTTCTGTTTAAAGACACTGTATTGAATGCATATGGTCGATTCATTAACATTGACCCTATGGCCAGCTGCACCATAACTCGCCTGAACAAAGCTCACTGAACGCGTTTTATTTTCTCTGTAAGGCACACCACTGCCTTCTTACACCCAGGAACACTAGATGCTACTTCTGTACATGGGTGCCATTTTAAATGGTGAAATTACCAACAAAAAACATTAAAATGTGAAGAACAAAAAAAGGTGGCACTAAATAGACCATGAAAAGGACCATTGTTAAGATAGCCGAAACAAGAAGGTGGAGTGGCACCTAGTTGGACCTCACCTGGGAATGTGTGTGTCAGGTAACTCAAACTTTTTGCTGCTTTGTGCATGTTTGCAAAAGTACCACAAGTATTGATTTGGGGGTTACAAATCAATTTTAGTGAGTAAGCAAATTCACAACTATGAAATCCGCAATTCATGGGGAATGACTGACTAACCTCGACTGAGCACTTACTATGTGCCAAACACTATGTCAGGTATTTGGTGTGTCTTATTTAATAGTCACGTCCACCTTCTGAGGCGGGCATTTAAAGCATATGAACTCTGCCCTTGATCTTAGGTCCTCAGCCTTGGTCATTAGAATACATTTGGGCTAGATAACTATCAGGCCAGCCAACTCTCGGAATGATGGGACAGGTTATCAGCTGGCTAAGCCTTGATGTTCTTCAGATAGTTCTGAGGAAGAATAGTGTTTTAAAAAGATTTTGTTGTATTAATTGAATGAATAATTATATTAACTCAATACAGTCATATTAGAGGAAAAAGGAAAGTGAATCACTAACAGATCTAGCAATGGTGATTATCATTATCATTATGATTATTAGGCCCCTTCACTATGTAATTTTTACAAATGTTATTATAATCATGACAGATATAGTTCTGTGTTTTTATTTTTGCTTGCTATTGTACATTGATGTTTTCCATATTGAAGCATGGGTCTTCAGAACAATTGCTTTTACTGGTAGTAGAAACTTCTATCATATTGACACACCAAAATTTACACAGCTATCCCATTGTTTCTGGAATATTTAAATGATTTCTTTTCCCCAAGTAATTATAAACCTTCTCTGAGAGGTTAATATGTCCCTTGAACTCTAGATATGACTAGATGGCTTCCAGATGGAGTGTTTGTGTAACAACTCCATTGTCTCTTTTAGGAAGTCTCTGGAATGCCTCCTCAAATTTTAATTGTCTTACTTTTAAATGGAGAGAGTCAGAAATCTGCTCAAAACAGCTTAAGCAGATTAACCCGTGGGTGGGACCTGCAGGCATTTGGGGAAATGTAAGACTTTCTTAGAAGCCAAGGGCAGGAAGTGAACTGGGGCAGAGCCTTGGGGGTCAGAACCCGTCACAGGAGTCAGAGGCGACTCTCCCTCCCCGCCATGTTTGGGGCCATGTTGCTTCTCTAGTTTTGTCTTCTGCACCTGCCGCATCCTCCTCCTCTGCAGCCTGGCCTCCTCCTTGGCTCTTCTGTTCACCTGGGCAGACGTGATTGTTCAGTCTGGCACCTTCAGCTCCCCGTGTCTCCCTTGTCTCCCAGCTGAAGCCCTCTAAGGGGCCTGGTCTGGAAGTGCCCAGTTCCTAAGAGCAAGAATCTTAAATACTGGCCCTTTGTCCCTACCCTGGAATGTGTGCATTTTAAAATACCCTGATCTGACCTAGGGCAAGTCGCTTAGGGTCATTGAATCTCCATGTCCTCTAAAATAGGCAATGCTGGCCTAAAGGTTTGCTGTGAGGATGACCAGAGATGCTGTTTGAGAAGTCTTTAGCACAGAGCCTAGCATGCGATGGTGCCAGTCTGTCCCAGCCTGGCATTACTGGGCTCCTCAGCGCAGCACCCAGCCTATAAAATCTGGGTTGGATAACCTGTTCCGGCTTCTAGGATGGGGATGGAAAATTACAGCGTGTGTTACTGAATAGCAAGTCTTCCCACTTTCCATCCTCCCACCGCGTCCCCCTCTGTTGCCATGAGAATGAAAAGTTAATTGCTATGTTCTAACCCCTAGATTTAAAGAACGTTAAGCTGCTCCTCCTTACCTGCCGCGCAGCATCGTAGGGAGAAAGAAACAAGGAAATGACACTGAGAGCACCTACAGCAGTGCTCGGCACCTGAGCGTTTAACGAATGTTCTCTGTTATTATTATCGAGCGTCACTGAATCTCGTCTTCCCCTTCTGTGGCAGACTGGCACGAGCAGGGGCGGCCCTTCTTCCTGAGGGAAGACGACTGCTGGGCTCAGCTGTCTACGATGTAAAATGCTCCCTGCATATCTGAGTGACTTTCTGTTCCCTGGTTGTAGGGCCCAGCCTCAGAAAGAGGCCAAGAGAAAAGTAGATTCTTTCAGGACTAGAAAGAGCAGTCCCGCCTTTCCCCTCACTCTCAGATCCCCATGCCAAACTGTCCCCAAGTCCTGTCGCCGTTTCTTTGTCATTCCGCTTTCATACTACGTTTCCTCTTCCTCTTCCCTCTGTGGCCATCAGTATTGCTTGCCCGATTTCTTGCAAATCTTCCTAACTGCCTCTTGCACATGACTGCCAGGCTCATTTTTCTTTTCTTCTTTTTTTAATTTACTTTTCTAATGGAAGAAATGATTTTAATTTTTTTTTCTTAAATTATTTTTTGGACTACGTCACAGTCCTGCTCAAATGCCAGCAGTTTGCTTCCCATTTTTTTCTTTCTGTTTTCTTACTTTCCAATGAAAATACTATCTGACCCATGTATATTATTTAAAATTTTCTATTAGTCACATTAAAAAGCATAACAAGAAACAGGTCAAATTAATTTTAACAATGTTTTATATAGCCCAATATATCCGAAACATTATATTTTCAACATGTGATTAACATTGAATAATCATTAATTTTTTTACATCCTTTTTTTATATACTTAGAGCACTCAATTCAGATACTAACTTTTCATTGGAAATACTTGATCTCTATTCAGATTTCATAAAATTTACAGTTGAAAAACTTATTTGAAACATACCCAACTTACTTGCAATGTAAAAATTTTCCAATGACTAAATCAAATTTCAGTTTTTAAATTTAAATTACAAATTCAGTTCATTTATCACATAAGCCCCCTTTCAAGGGCTCAGTGGCTACATGTGGCCACTGTGCTGGACAGTCCTGGTACAGCTCTCAGGGCTGGCATCCTGGTGTTCTAGCCTCATCTGTTCCTCCTCACTGTGGTTACTGGGTCTCCTGATTATAAGGATGAGAGATTACAGATCACCCTGGGGGGTGTTTACTAAGGGTACGTGTGGACTACAGCCCCTAAGCAATCCAGACCTGAGACAGCTCGAGGGGCCTGCCCCACTCCTGTGGTCCTCTCGTGGTCCCTTGCCTCTCTCACCTTCAGCCACCCTAACAGGAGAATCTCACTGGGTTCTGGTCCTCGAGTATCAGAGCTGGGCAGTCCTAGCCCAGAGGCGATTCCTGGTACTGTCCCCTCTGGCTGGAGAAGCTGAGTAGCCACATCTCTGGTAGTTTTTGTCAGAATGGAGTAGCTGGAGTCAGTGTAGCCAGTGGGCATTATGCCATTTTGTAGCCTGTTAAGCTATGTCATTTGTCATGCCTCAAGAGTTATCAGGAGGTGATGCTGAAGCCCCAAAACCAAAGGCTGGGACTCCTTGGTGCAGGCTTTTCTAACTCAGCAGGGTGAGCCCTGTGCTTTGGTCACCGTTAACTTGAACTATAAAACCCTCCTGCCTTCCAACTTGCCCTCCACACTCCCACCATTTGAATCATTTGGGTGAACAGCTATTTTTAGGAGGCACATGTGTTTTGGGCAGTGGCATCTGAGATTGCTATAGCTTCAATTATGTCTTCATTTCAGTAGTTGGCCTACAAGGCGCTAAGGAATGAGACACAGGAAGGACCAGTTTTGATGGAGAAATTTCTAGAATGATGAAACTTTTCAAGGGAACAGGAACTAGCATGTCATTGCTGAGGAGAGAGTGGCATAAGAAGAGGGGGGAAGCCAATCTTTGTGGGGTCCCCTAGGGCCAGCTCTGCATTAAAGCAGCCTTCTTCCACTGACCCAGACCCCAAAATCCTTTTACCTGGTGAAGAAAGATAACCATTTATTAATGTGGCTTAAGTTTACAGGAGTCGTCAGGCGCTGGCCTATCTGTGGCATCCAGCTTGATGACATAAAAGCATAACATGTGATTAACATTGAATAATCATTAATTTTTTTACATCCTTTTTTTATATACTTAGAGCACTCAATTCAGATACTAACTTTTCATTGGAAATACTTGATCTCTATTCAGATTTCATAAAATTTACAGTTGAAAAACTTATTTGAAACATACCCAACTTACTTGCAATGTAAAAATTTTCCAATGACTAAATCAAATTTCAGTTTTTAAATTTAAATTACAAATTCAGTTCATTTATCACATAAGCCCCCTTTCAAGGGCTCAGTGGCTACATGTGGCCACTGTGCTGGACAGTCCTGGTACAGCTCTCAGGGCTGGCATCCTGGTGTTCTAGCCTCATCTGTTCCTCCTCACTGTGGTTACTGGGTCTCCTGATTATAAGGATGAGAGATTACAGATCACCCTGGGGGGTGTTTACTAAGGGTACGTGTGGACTACAGCCCCTAAGCAATCCAGACCTGAGACAGCTCGAGGGGCCTGCCCCACTCCTGTGGTCCTCTCGTGGTCCCTTGCCTCTCTCACCTTCAGCCACCCTAACAGGAGAATCTCACTGGGTTCTGGTCCTCGAGTATCAGAGCTGGGCAGTCCTAGCCCAGAGGCGATTCCTGGTACTGTCCCCTCTGGCTGGAGAAGCTGAGTAGCCACATCTCTGGTAGTTTTTGTCAGAATGGAGTAGCTGGAGTCAGTGTAGCCAGTGGGCATTATGCCATTTTGTAGCCTGTTAAGCTATGTCATTTGTCATGCCTCAAGAGTTATCAGGAGGTGATGCTGAAGCCCCAAAACCAAAGGCTGGGACTCCTTGGTGCAGGCTTTTCTAACTCAGCAGGGTGAGCCCTGTGCTTTGGTCACCGTTAACTTGAACTATAAAACCCTCCTGCCTTCCAACTTGCCCTCCACACTCCCACCATTTGAATCATTTGGGTGAACAGCTATTTTTAGGAGGCACATGTGTTTTGGGCAGTGGCATCTGAGATTGCTATAGCTTCAATTATGTCTTCATTTCAGTAGTTGGCCTACAAGGCGCTAAGGAATGAGACACAGGAAGGACCAGTTTTGATGGAGAAATTTCTAGAATGATGAAACTTTTCAAGGGAACAGGAACTAGCATGTCATTGCTGAGGAGAGAGTGGCATAAGAAGAGGGGGGAAGCCAATCTTTGTGGGGTCCCCTGCTTTAATGCAGGGCCAGCTCTGCATTAAAGCAGCCTTCTTCCACTGACCCAGACCCCAAAATCCTTTTACCTGGTGAAGAAAGATAACCATTTATTAATGTGGCTTAAGTTTACAGGAGTCGTCAGGCGCTGGCCTATCTGTGGCATCCAGCTTGATGACATAAAAGCATTTTTTCCTAATGAGGTGGCAATCTTTGAAAGCATTTGACATTTGGATGACTATATTTAGCTTTGAATGACTATATTTTGCCACTTGGAAGCTATATGACTCTAGAGTCATCGAGTCTACAGCTTCTCAACTTCAACCTGCAGAGAGATCATATGGGGATCTCATTTAAAAGGAGAATCTGATTCAGCAGGTCTGGGCAGGGCCTGAGATCCTGCATTTCTAACAGGCTCCCAGGGGAAGCCGAGTAGCTAGTAGCTGACCTCTCTGTGCCTCTGTGAAGTAGGCGCATTGTCCATACAGTTCATGGGTGCACACAGCTGCTGGGGGTGCCTTCTGAGAGGGGGTGCGTTGAGCGGCAGAGCCGTGGCTGGGTCTTCCCTCCTTCCACCAGACTTGAGGTTGGCTGGGGCCCTCAGACTTGCCATCTGTCCACTGCTGCCTTAAGTCATCACTGGGGTGACTTGTGTCTTGGGAGGATTGTTATTGCGTCGACTTCTCACTCAGGAGCCTTCCAGCTTTACAATCTCTGGTTACGCTTCCTACAGCTCAGGCGGATCTGTCAACGTGGCATGCAGACGTGGCATTCAACCCTGGCCCTTTCTTCTCTGCTTGCAGATGGTTGCCTTTCTGAAGTCTCCAATGGGTCAGTACCTGGACAGGCATCCTTTCGTGGCCCTCACCTTGCTGGTGTTTATTGCAGTGTCGGCTGTTCCTGTTGGGTTCTTCCTGCTCCTCGTGGTGCTTACCTCCCTGGCTGCTTTTGTGGGAGTCATTTTACTAGAAGGTATCCTGCTCAGTTATTCGCCCCATTAGAAAATGACTCAATCGGGAGGACATTATTTGTTGGGCATCTGCCACTCTTGTCAAAGGTCCCTATTGTCAAAATCACGTCAACCAAGGCAGCTTGTCAGAATAGTTAAAACGTGGACTCCACCGGTGCAATTTTGGACAAGTTATGATGTAAAATGGGGATATAATAATATTGTCTCAAAGGGTTATTGTAAGGATCGAAGCTTACAGTTCCAGAAAGTATTTAGCACAATCCACGGCACAGAATAGGTCTCCATGAATGCTAACTATTATCATTAAATGGAGAGGCCATTCACTCCGCAGCTAGTTATTGAGCACCTATTGTATGCCAGGGCCTTTGTTAGGTACTAAGGTTCCCCCTTTCCCACCCTTCCTCCTGAAGTCCCACTGCCGACTGTCAACTTCTCCCTGTGTTGCTAAGTTAAAATTACTGAGAAAGCACATCTGATTGGCTCAGTTTGCCTTTAAGTCAGATCACGAACCACGAGATACTGACCAAAGAGATGGTTGTCATCGAGTCAAGCAATCACTTTTGGTCCATTCTATGGCTTCCCAGAGCTAAGGGCATTCAGCATTGTTCCCCTGCCCATTTACCCTTGAAAGAGAAGGTGGGCATGGTAGGCAGATGGGCCAAATGCAGCCTGGCAGAGTGGTTGTCCAGTAGATATTGATGGATAGATGGATGAAAGAATGAGTAACAAAAGTAACAAAAGTGAATTTAGAGAGAAAGGTGGGGGCCCCTATGTTTTGGTGGCATCGTGGAGCTTCACGGAAGACGGGACTCTGAGATGTGCTGTAACGTCTTGGTTTCCTTTGGGCAAGGATGGTCTCTCTAGACAGCAGGAACAGCTTGTGCAAAGCCTGTAGAGAGGTGGTTCTCGAACTTGAGTGTGCATAAGTCTTAAATTTGCTTTTTGACAATGCGGACTTCCAGCCCTCATCCAGAGATGAAGTCTGCAGTAGGGTCCAGAAATCTGAATTTTTAACAAGCCTCCCTAATGCATCTGATTCTAATACTGTGGTTATTGGTCACATTTTGAAAAACACTGATCTGAGATTTTGTAAATCTTTATGAAAAGGCAGCACATCCATTTATATTCTAGAATTTCCTTCCTTTTCAGGGTCCATCCCTGAAACGATCACTGTGGCTGACCCCCTGTCCTGGGCTATTTGTTCACTCCCAAGGCAAGGGGAAGGGTGTCTGCCATGCATCATTTGCTGTGTTATTAGTTCTATGCTGGGGAGTGAGATTTTGTTACAAGGGAGGCAGAGAAAGGACTGGGCAGCCAAAAACGACCACAGCCCATCACACACACGATAAGTCATTTCATTGCCATGTCAACACTCCTTTCTACAGAGGAGTTAAATAAAACTCCAGGCGGCCCAGTCACACCGTGATCACTTAACCAGGCTCAAACTCGGACTTGTCCACTGTGGAAGTCCATGCTCTCTCCATTGTAGCTTTTGCTCTTTTTCCCTCACAGACCCCACATTATGAAAAATGTATTTTCTCTGCACTTATTCGACGGTAATTCATTAGTACTCATGGTGGGTAAACGGACCAATCGCACCTTATGATTAATGTGTGGTAGTTGCCAGGCTATCCGTTGTAAAGTACGTAATCAAAACCTACATTTAGATTTTACTTTATTTAGCCCGCAGAGCCTTTCTGTGAATGCTTTATAGATTCTAGCATTCATTAGACAGCTTGAAACATTGGAGGTGATTTTCCTCCCCTATCCTTGCCTCGGCTGCCTCCTGCTAGAGGATTCCACCGGGAGCCCATCCCTGACCTTGAGGATGAAGGGGTCTCAAACTCAAACACCTGTGGGCCAAAAAGGAACAAAAATGAGCCATGTGCTCCAAGCTCAAGGCAGTCATGTGCTGCTTAATGACAGGGATACACCAGGAAAAATGAGCCATTAGGCGATTTCATCACTGTGCGAACGTCGCAGAGTAACTCACACAAACCTAGGTGTGTGGTCCACCGCACACTTGGGCTGGATGGCAGAGCCTGGTGCTCCTCGGCTCAAGCCTGTACAGCATGTACGTACAGTACTGTAGGTGGCACCCTTGTATAGGACACTTGCCATGAATGGAGCTTGCAGGACCGGAAGTTGCTCCAGGTGAGTCAGTGAGTGAGTGGTGAGTGGAAGCGATGGCCTGGGACATGGCCGTGCACGGCTGTAGGCTTTATAAACACTGTACATGTGGCCTGTCGTTGACCAAAACGACAGCATGTCGTTAGGCAGTGTGTGGCTGTACATTTGGGAACAGTGGGTCTCAAGGAACCGGAAGGGTCGGCCAGTTGCCACCATGCAGTGATGCCCACTCAGGTGCTTAGAGCTCCTTTTTAAGTGATGCTAGAAATCTGGATTTTTATGGGAAATCTACTTGCTTTAAAAATCTGAGTTTGACTGTCGTTTTAAACACAGTGGCTCTGGGTCTGGCACCTCTTCTTAGAATGCTTACCCTAACCACATTCTCTTCTAGGACTGGTCATCTTCGTGGGCGGCCTCTCACTGCTTTGTGTCCTCTGTGGTTTGGGCTTCGTGTCGCTCGCCATATCAGGGACAATCATAGTGTCCTACGTGGTGGTCTCCAGCCTTGTCAACTACTGGTTTTCTCCCAGGTAAATACATATCAATGTCACAATTTAATCTTTTCCATTCGGGGGATTTTTATAAATAATGCCCTAACCTCAGTCGGTGTCTAGAAGTAAAATTGTAAGAGGCAGGTGTTCACACAGTTCCCCATACACGTCACACATCAAATGGGAATTTATAATGGAGTTCCGCTGCTGTCATCATCCAGCACACATGTGACAACTCATTTTGTTGCCGTGGCAACTCTACGGGGTAGTTATTATTGATTGAGTCCTTTAAAAACATGTCCATGAATTTACAAAAAGTCAAGGTGTTTTTCTGTGAATCTGGAGCTGTGACTCTGCTGTCCCACTGTCTGTTCTGATCCCCTCTGCTCTTCAGAGTGTGCGTGTCTAACCACTGAGTGTACACCTTGTGTTCGAGTATATGAATTTCGTTCCTACATTATGGCTCCTGAATGTCAGCTACTTCGTCTGGGGCCTTGACGGAAGGAATAGTGATCTATTTAAATGCTCAAGGGAAAACCAGCACTGTGGTGACCTTACTGGGAGACAGTATGTTTGTGTATAATGGGCCACCATCCTAAGGGATTTTCAGAGATGATTTTTGTCGTTTTGTCCTTGTTGATGTTAGAATCTGATTCCCAAGTGGGATGTGACTCCATTGTGCTTCATTTAAGCTCTTGCTGAATTGACGGTGGTGGCTAATACCCATTAAGCTCTTGCTCTGTGCCAGGGACTCTGTTAGGAACTTTCCAGGCCTTAGCCCCCATGATCGTCACAGCCATCCTGTGGGGCAGGTCCTAGCCCCATGCTGTGACAGGGAAAATGAGGCCAAGTCGCAGGGAAGGGACTGAAATCCAGACCAGTTAATTCCAAAGCCTCTGAACCAAGATGCCAAGTGACTCTACAACAGGCATCAGCAAACAATTTCTGTAAGGGGTCAGAAAGTAGCTATTTTAGACTTTGCAGCTCATGAAGTCTCTGTTGCAGCCACTCAAAAACAGCATAGACAGTAAGCAAGCAAGAGTGTCGCTGTGTTCTAATAAAACTTTATTTACAAAAATAGACAGTATGCTAGATTTGGCCCGAGGGCCACGGGCTCCAACCCTTGCTCTAAAAGAACCAATATCCTGAATTTTGCTTTTCTACAGCATAGCCCTTAAATTTCTTCCCAAAGGGTTTATCATATATTGGAAAATAAAATGTGAAATTAGTATAATTTAAAATCTCTCAGGTGTGGGTCTCATAGGATTGCTTAGTTGATATTCCTGGAGCCACATTCAACTTCTGGTAAATTGCTTTGATCACTCTCGGTCCTAAAGGAGATAAAAAGAGAAATGTTGGTCTGTTTGGCTTATTGAGGCTGATGCTTCCGAGCCAAAATCCCTCCCTGCCTCTGAAGCCTGTTCTGCTATGTCACAAGAAATAGCAAAATAGGAAAGCCACCTATTTATACATGAAGAGGTCGAAAGAGATACTCAGGATTTGCCCTTGGTCTCCTTATCCTTATCCAACAAGGCACTTGGACCCATTGTTTTAAGTAGGGCAGAGTTTTCAAGCTATTTGTCCTCAGGTCCCGTTTGACCATCTTAAAAATGATTGAGTCTTCCAAAAGGTTTTGTCTATGTGGTTTCAATGTACTGATGATTACTCTAATGGAAATTATAACACCAACTGGAAAAATATTTACTCATTTAAAAAGAACAATATTATCTGTTAATATAAATAACATTTTCATGCAAGCATCCGTGCTTCGCATTTTGCAGACAGCTTTCACGTCAACCTTAGCAGGAATCGGCTGGGTTTGTGCATCTGCCTTCATTGCACTGTGATGTGTTACTATGGTTGAAGTGCTGGAACTAGAATACCCAGCCTCACAAATGGTGGCTGGAAAAGGGAGGAAAAGCTTTTTCAGATGACTAGGGATGTTCTTTGATAGAACACCAAAACTCAGTAAGGGGTAGTTTCTTAAAGGTTAATCGAAATGTGAACTTTTTGTATGGTGCGTCCTCACTTAAAGTCATTGCTAGGTTCTAAGACTTTAAGCAAAATGACGTACGAAGCCAATTTTACCATAGGTAATTGATATAAACAAGTGTCAAGTTCCTACAGCATCTTGTCAGTGTTAAAAAAAACGGCGTTGTTCAAGGACATGCTCTACTTTGTTATATTAAAATCCACTGGTCTATCTGGCACTTTAATAGATTTTGGAAGAAAAAAACATTTAAAAAAATCCTGTGGTGTTTTTTTTTTTTTTTTTTTACCGTGCATGATTTTGTAACTTCATGTACTGGTCTTTTGGAGAATATCAGTTCATTGAGTGATGCCCATCTTCCAAATATACCGTGAAAAACTCCACCGTTCCTTTGTGAGGGGATGCGAGTGAGACAGGCACGTGGTATGTTGTATTATTAGGAAGACAGTTGTCACCTGAAACCCCTGCATTAGTGAATTCTTCTACACTCAAGAAACAGAAAATTCTCTTGTTAAATGACCCAAAGCATCGGTGTGGGAGAAGAGAAGAACAACTTTATTCCACGATGCAAATGGGATTTTGACCCTAAGACAAAAGATAACACAACTAAAATTGTTAGAAAAAGAAAAAAAAGGAAACAAAACTGTAAGATGTCCTTATGAAAACTGACCAGTCTTTTGAAGAAAGGCGTTGACCTGCCTCCTGCGTAAATCAGCTAGCCCCTGAGAAGGAAAAAGCGTGTCGCTTTGTAAGGGAGTCAGCGAGACCTCCCCTGGCAGGTGGGGAGCCAGGGCAGCCGGTGTCCCTAAAGCCACCACATCACTTACTTTCCATCACACTCAGTCTCCCGAAGCAACCAGAGCGGGCCTAGCCTCCTCACGTCTGTACTAAGGACCAGGTAAGGTTTCCCTCTTAGTTGTCATCAGGTAGGAAACGCTTTGGGTGGCAAGTAGTGCGAACCTAAGCAGGTAACTAGTTTACACAAATAGGAGTTTACTTTTATTGCATAACATAAAGATGGAGAGCGCCCAGGGCTTGTGCAGTCACCCCGTGGTGTCATCAACGTACCAGGCACCTCCTGCCTTTCTGCGTTGCCATCTCTAACTCATTGGTGTGTGACCTCATGGCCACAATGAAGCTGCTATGGCTCTGGCTACAGCAAGTACCTTCAAGGCAGGATGAAGGGAGGAAAAAAATGAGCCTTCCTTCCCCAGTTGAGCCTGGCCCTTCATCAATTTTTGGACCTCTCCCCATCCTCCCCCAACCAACTTCCTTGGCTAGAATCTTGTCAGACGGCCACCCTCAGCTGGAAGGAGGGTTGGCGGATGGACTACTTGGCTTTCTCAGCTTCTGTAGTATTAACCCTGGAAATGACTATCAGTCAGCCAAGCTCTGGTGCGTGACGGTGGGCGTCGGTGCTGGCAAAGCTGTTTGAAATTCTGAGACAAGTTATTCTAAGATTCGGTTAATATCAACAGCACTACGTCCGTCCCACTTCCCCTGAAACCTACCATCACAGACACTAAAAAAGACCAGACTGTCCCTTTCCCTCTGGTGAGTTTGTTAAGAAACACCCCGTTTATTGGAGTCTGAAGACCAGGGTCCGAATCCCAGCTCTGCCATGTTTTAGCTGTGTGATCTTGAACAAGCTATTTAACTCCTCTGTTTTCTTTCATTGGTAAAGTAGGGCTACTCCTTGCTCTACCTTTCTCAGTGGATCGTTGTGAGGACACAGACAATAATTGGGGAAAACACAATAACCACATTAGAACGGGGAAGGGGGGCCATAATCCCTACTCCCCAGTTCAGTCATTTTAACCTGTGTGCCCTCAGTTTCCTACTGTGTAAAAGCAGAATAGCCCCAAATCTGGTGTGGTTACAAGAAGCAGCTAAAAAGAAACCATCAAAGAATGTCATGTATTCAGCTATGTATGCTCTCAGCATCGCTCTTTGAAGAGGCCCTCGAGCTAACCATCTCTTCTTGTTACCAAACAGACCACTGACGCCAAACCCCAGTGGCGACTGCCAGCTGGCTACGAAGCCCACAGCCTCAGTGGGGCGCTGCCAGGAATGACCGACCCAACGGAACCAGAGCTTTTTCCCAGCCACCTCTGGAAGGCTGTTGGATCGTACACACCCCTTGGGATTCTGGGAGGCTGGGTGGTCCAGCACTCCCTGGACGTGCCCCCTGGCTTTCTCACTCGTCATGGGATCCTGCGGCAGCCGCGCTGGACATCTCGTTGCTCCCGTGTCGGTTCTGTCGGCTGGCCTGCCCTCACGTGGACAATCAGCAGAGAACCGTGATGGCTCAGTGGCTCCTCCCACCTCTCACCTGCTTCTCCCCAGTGATGCAGACTTGACCTTGGCAGGATCCTGAGCCCTGCAGCCTACCCACTTGACCCTAAAGGCTCAGATCTTGTGCCCGAGGGCATAGTTTGGGACAATTGTAGATTTTTTTTTTCTTTTTTCTTTTCTTTTTTCTTTTTTTTAAGACATGAGAGGAACTGTTTATTCACTCATTTGAAACAAGAGGTAGGAGTGAGGTGGGGGGAGGAGGCAGGAACCCAAAACAGAACACGTTCTTCTGCCTTACTAGCTGTTTATCAGGACAGCAACATTTTGTAATAATGGCCTCTTAGACAAAGTTGGAAAATAGAGTCCAAACTTAATTTAATGGCCAAAAGCATTTTGAAAAAGTGGGGAAGGTATAGCTTCCACCCTTGAGTACTGTTAAGTGCTGTTACTTTTCTAAATATTTGCACTCGATACTTTTGTATTATTTTATAGAACTTCCCACGTTAAGCCTTTAAACAGTCCTATGAAAACGCTAAAGGACTACAGAAAAATTTAAAATCCTATGGGATTTCTGCTTTAGTGGTTTATTTGCTGTGGCATCTTATTCAATAAATATTTATTCAGATGAGCAGTTTTTCTTTATGCTTTATTCCCTTCCTGTCTGGACATCAGACCAGCTTATTCCTTCTCTGTGGATTCATGGCAGATCTTGGGTGATAAGGCTTTTTAGTTGCCAGTGATATACATTCCACTCACAGTGCCTTAAAAAATGGGGGCTGAGGAGGAGGGATTCATTTCACTCAACTAAAAAAGCCAGAGGGTAGACCTTCGGGCCCTGCTGGGCCAGGGGCCCCCGTGATGTCATCAGGCACCTCTCTCCCTTCAGCTCGGAGCACTGCTGTTCTCGGTGTGAACTGCTCCTTCACGCAGGCCCTCCCCACATGGGCATTCCCCATGACAACCAGCCACACCTGTCACTCAGGTTGGCTTCGCCTCTCCTAGAGAACAAGGACTGTGTATTCCTGCCAGTCCACGGGGTATTAATATTACAAGTCGATGATTATTGAATGCTTGTTTCCTTCACACCAGTGTCTGCTATTATGTGTCCAGCTGGGTTCTGAGGCTTCAGCAACGAAGAATGAATAGGTCCCGGGCCTCCCGAAGGTCACTTTCTAACGCACGAGTCACTTAACAAGGGTACCGGTTCTCTGTCGTTACATAACAAGTCACCACAAACTATGGACTTAAAAGAACACATCTATTTTTCTCGCAGTTTGTGTGTGTTAGGGGTCCTAACTCGGCTGGGGAAGGGTCCGCATCCCAGCTCACATGGTCGTTGGCAGCATCCAGTTTCTTGCAGGCGATGTGACTGAGGCCCTCACGCCCTCCTATGGCAGCGCATGTGTCTGCCTGCTTCTCTAAGACCACCAAGAGAGAGGGTCTCTTAGCAAGACTTGCCTTACATTCTGGTAACGTAATACATGGACATGTGTGCATAATCATGTACATCCGGTCAATTTTGCCATATTCTCTGAGTTGGAAGCAATCACAGGTCCCACCCACATCCAAGAGGAGGGCATGTATACCCACAGGTGGGGATCACGGGCTGCACTTTAGGGCCTACGTGCTGCGACAAGTAACGAAATATAAGACTGTGGTAAGCTCACTGAAGAAAGTAAAAAGGGGCAAATAAGCCACAATGAGGGCCTTCTGCTCTCTGAACCGAAGAATGAGAAGCTGACACCGTGCCAGGAGCTGCGGGGTGGGTGTTCCCAGCGGAGGGCACAGAAGCACAAAGGCCCAGAGACCAGAAGGAGCTTAATGTAGTTAAGAAAAGGAGGTGACGTCGCGTGGCTGGGCCTGGCGAACAAACAGCAAATGGGCGAGAGACAGGAGCCCACCGCGCGGGGCCTCACAGGGTAAGAAATTTACCCTGAAGAGCAAAGGGAAGATGACGGAGAATTTCACACTCTATGTGAAGAGGGACATGATCACACCCAGATTTTTAAATGTCACTCCGAGGCCAACAGATGGGGAGCAGAAGGCCAGCTAGAAGGCCAGCGAGAACAAGAGCAGAGGATGCTTGTGGCTTACACTGGGCTGCAGCTACTGGAGATCCTCGTTGGGAAAGTCTGTAGCGTTTAGTGGTGGGTTGCATGGCGGGGGAGGGGTGAAGGAAAAGGGGGAGCACAAGGATGGCACCTAAATTTTTAACTCGAGCCAGTGGGTAGAGAGTGACACTATTTTCTGAGAGAGGGGCTGCGTGAAAATTCAAAACCTGCTCTGCTCATATTAAGTCAGAGATGCCACTTTGACACTGAGAAGATGTGTCAAGAAGACAGGTGACTTAGAAGCGTAGGTCCAGGCTGGGGATGCAAGACTTGGGGCTGTTTTCAGGGCTGAGAGCTTCGCCCAGCCTGCTCACGGAGCGCTCGCTCGACAGCGGCCAGGAGATCGTTCCAAAACGTGGTTCCGATCACGCCAACATCCAGCTTCAAACTGCAAAGTGTAAGGTGCTTTCCCACCACACTTACAGTACCACCTCTTTCTTTCTCGTGGGTAAGACCCATCCCAAGCCGCCTCTGCGGGCTTCTCACATTTCATATTCCATCACTCTGGACCTGAGAGGTGAAACTAAGGTTCAGAGTTTAAATGTCTCACACGATTCAGCCAAGAAGTGTGCATCTAAATGAAAGCCTTGCAGGTTAGACTCTGTCCATCACACCGCCTGGGGTCTAAGGCCTTTGCTGCTCAAATGAAGTAAAATTATGTCCAGAACCCAGCACAGTGCCTGCCACAGAACGGGCCCAGGAAGAACAGTTGTCAGAAAGCGTGGTGCACCATCACTTAAAGCCCAGTGGCACAGGAGCGTGTAAAAGGCCTCTTGGTAGCCATGCCAAGAGGAAATGTTAAGACTCGCCGGTTATTTATCATTAGTCTTTCAGACGCAGTTTAATGTGTGGCTCATTTGGAAAGACAATGGATCTTCAGAGCATGACAACTGTAACTTTTTTAATAGGGTTGAATGTTAAATGATCAATATGTCTACGTGTTTGTTTTGAGCATTTGCCACGTGCCCGGTGCTATTTAAACCCTAGACACATCTGTATGCATTTCCAGCCTGTTTTCGCTGCCAAGAATTTTAGAGATGAGGAAACTTTAAGGTTGAGAGGGCGCCCGGAAGCAGAGGTGGGATTTCAGCCCCAATCTGCCCGACCGCAAGCCCATCCTTGTAACTAGCGAGCTGCTGAGTGTTAACGCCTCCTCCTGCCTTTGGGGCTTATTGTGCATCCTCCGGCAGGAGAGGAGAGGTGGAGCTCTGGAGAAAGCGGGTGGAACTTGAGAATAACTTGCATTGTCTTACCTGTGCCACAGCAACCCCCACAACACATGTGTGTGTGCGCACGCGCGTGCCCTGAGCAAACGTGAGTGCGCACACACACACATACACACCCTGAGTGATTCGGTGAGTCGTGGCAGTTATGAATTATCCAAGCGTTTTCTTTGTCTCCCTGGGAGAAAGTAAGGAGGTGGGGATGATGTGCATGCAAATCTGGAACGCCTCTCGCATACATCGTTGTAGTGAATATTATCCATCGTGTTTGGTGGGAACGTTGGAAACCACGGATGCTGCCACATCTGCCACCACGCCTCTCATTCCAAACGCCCCACCTTCCACGCCCCAGCCGGCTGGCTCGCGCGCACCGTCTCTGCACCCACAGCCCTTGAGGGCCACACATAATGAGCGGGTGACGACAACCTGCCTGCGCTTCGATGTCTTCCATCTGTAACGAGAACCCAGGTCGTCGGGAGATTGAGGCCCATGCTCTCTAAATTATGAAAGTGCTACGAAACGTTAGAACAATTGAAGCTTTTCTTGACCAGGTCGTGTCGTGTTTGCCATTACTCCCCGTATATCTATCCGGCCTCCCTGCCCCTCCGCCCTGTCTCAGCCTGTGCTCTGGGGCCGGAAACAGTGTCTGTGTCTTTTCTTTCAGGCGGCCCAGAATGTTGTACGTAGAAGCCTCTGGATAATGTTTACTGTTGACTGGAAAGACCGAGGAGACTAGATCGACAGCAGGTCTCAACTGGAGGTGATGTCGCCACCCGCCTCTGCCCCGGGGATATTTGGCCGTGTCTGGAGGCATTCTCCATCGTCACCGCTGTGTGTGTTTGGGTGAGGGGTGCTGCTGGCATCCAGTGGGTCGAGGCCAGGGATGCTGCTCGACGTCCTGCAATGCACAGGACGGCCCCCTACATCGAAGAATGATCCAGGCCCAAATGTCAACAGTTCTGAGGACGGGAAACCCTCATCTAGACAAATAGTGAGAATTCAGAGCCCCAGGCCGAGCAACAGCAGAGCTGGACTGGGGTGGGGGGTCTGGGGGCTGGGCGTGGCCAGGTGTGCGCCAGAGCAGCCAGTTCTCCTAGTGTATCATGAAAACGCATTTGTGAGATAGGTCAGGTTTTCAAAAAGCTTCCCCATCCCTTGCCACCCCTGACCTTTTATAACGGTCCTGAGAGGTCCTGCCGTTGTCACCTGCGTGCCCGACTTTCAACTGGCAGAAGAGGAAATGGGGCTAATAGCAAGTCATCTGCCAAAGGTCCCAGAGCTGGCTCGTGAATAAACCACGAGAACCTTGTCACTGGCCTGTTCCCCCACTCTCTGCTGCCTTTCATTAAAGCAGAAGTGACAGGGATGAGATGCTGGGAGAGTAGACTGTGGGGACATTGGGAGGGAGAGGCCCTTCCAGGCTGGAGATGTGGATTGGCTTTCCAAAACTCAAGGCCGGGTGCACGTTCTCCAGTCCTGCGCCCCACGGTAGGTGCCGGAGCTTCCAGCTTCATTCGGAAACCTTGGGAAGCCCGCAGAAGGAAATGGAACGCCAACTTCCTAGAGAAAGTGCTTCATTTCTGAGCCAGCAGAGGGCGCTCACGTCCGGGCGATAAGCTGCCCGGGCTGCGGCCACAGCCCTGAGCTGGAAAGTTTCTTTGACTTGTGCTTCTTGAACTGTACAGTGCATACATACGTGGGGTGGTCGGAGGCAGATTCTGCGTCCGTAGGTCTGGAGCAGGACCTGAGTTTCTGCACTGTTTACCAACTCCCAGGTGAAACCTTCCATGGACCACATTTCGAGTGGCAAGGTGATAGATGCCCTGGCCAGTCCTCTCCTGCGGATGACACACCTGAGGCCCAGAGAGGGACAACTGCTGACTCTGGACCACGCTGTAAGTCTGCAGTGCCGGGCTGGAACCCAGGCCTCCAGCGCCCGCTGCCGGCCTCATGACACTTTCCCTGCCCCTCTGACCCCGAAGGGAGGGTGGGAGCAGGGTCCCTAAGTCTGGTGAGAAGTAAGCACCACCAGCTCCTTTGAATCAAGCTTCTTTGAGCTACATTTTGGGGCAAATCACTTTCCTTGCAGAAGTACCAGTGAGAATTCAAGGCTGAACAGAACCAGAATCTGGTCCTCTTGGGTCCTGAGGGAGCCAAAGTGAAACAAATTTAACAAAAGCTATTCTTATTTTTGGTTCAGAGAAATTTGGCTATTAATCCTAACGAGGGAGCCTGCACCCTAGTCTGGGTGAGGAGGCAGCATTGGAGCTCAGCCTCCTCCCACACGGTTCCTCTCTGCCGATCAGGCTGCCTCCCCCGGGTACCCTAGAAGTTGAGAACGCGCCTTTAATCGCCATGCCTTTTATTTGCCCCAGGTGACCATGGCAACTAGCGTTCACCCCAGCAGCTGCTCCACAGTCAGCTCAGCTTGTCGCTCCGAGTTCTGGCTCAGCGTTTGTGGCAAACACATCAGAACTGGGTCTCACTGTGGGGTAGCCTTGGGGTCCAGGTCACCCCGATCCCGACCTGTGACTCTACACAAACAGACCAACTTGGATGAGACCGGGGCTCAAGATGCTCATCTATCAAATGAGTGTTTCTAGCAAGTGTTTTGCAAGTTGTGGGTGGTGACCCGGTAGAGGGCGTATCAGCTTTCTACTGCTACTGTAACAAAGAACACATTTACAGGCTTAAAAAAAAAAAAGATTATTTTACAATTCTGGAAGTCAGAAGTCCAAACTGCAGCAGCAGAGCTGTCTGTGCGCCTTCTGGAGGAGCCGGGGCAGAGCCCACATCCTTCCTTCCCCAGCTGTCAGATGCTGTCTGCATCCACTGGCTTGTGGACCCATCGCTGTGACTTCTGCTTCCACAGGGACCTCTTTGACCCTGAGCCTCCTGCCTGTTTTAGAAGGACCCTCGTGAATGAGCCCACGTGGATAGTGTCCCCATGTCGAGACTCATCTGCAAAGTCCATTCGGGGCCATGGAAAGGTAAGAGCATTCGATTGGTGGGAATCGGGATGGGGGGGCGGGTCATGACCAGGCTACCGCATAGCCAGAAAGCCGATTGAGAGCCAACATTTCTCTAAATTCCATTTTAAGATGAACAGCAGATGCGGTGTTTCTGGCTCTAGCATATAACTCTAACACGGATTCAAACTTTCCTGTGTGACTACAAGCCCATTTCTTGCTGCATCATTAGCAGAATGCCTCATTCTCTCACAAAGCAACCCCCAGAGAATGGCCTTGAACTTGAGACGACTTGAACTTTTGACCCTGACTCCGGAAAGACCAGACCTTTCACACAGTGTAAATGTAGTTGTTTCCTTCCCCCCATCAGGGTTCAGTGTTACCATATAAATCCAACGAAAGGATTTGAAAGGAAAGGCCATGCTGGAAGATAAGGCCAAAGGATCCAATATTAAAACCCTGCAGTGTCGCACGATGACCAAGTAGACACACACTTCTTTCGTTGAGAAGGTTAGATTTTGAAAAACCCACGAATATGACCACTCACGGTTAAGGGCTGAAAAGAATCCCCAGCACTGAAGACTTCCATATTTCCATCTATCTTCACCTCCCTGCCACGTAGAGATTTAAACACTTCACAGCTTTTGGTCCTAGCGAAAGCTCCGGTTTAGATCCAGAGCTGTTCTAGTTGCAGGACGCGAGTGAATTTGTTTTATGTGAGATATCTTGAATGTGGTCCGTGAGGGCTACAGCATGAAGCGGACACATAGACTTGACAGCATAGACTTGTAGCCCAGCACAGGATGGGGCACCCTCGGCGAAGTCTCAGGAGGAGGTAGTGAGCAAGCGTAGGAGTGGGAAGGAGTCCGCGGAGCCCAGAGACTCAATCCCTAAGTTCTCAGGAAAAGCTGTCTACTTACTTGAAAGTAACCCGAGCTGGGAGATAGTTCCTAAGAAGGATACTAGATCACTGCCTCAGGAAGACCCGTTTCCTCCCCTTTACAGAAAAGGGAAATTATGCCAACAATTAGGGGGGCTTCCTGCCCCCTCCCCATCTTATAAATAACAGGGGGGAAAAAGGCATTGGTGTCACCTACACAGCCCCAGGAGTGGGCTATAGCTAAGCCCCACTGCGGACTGAATTCTGTGGCACTGCCAGTGTTATCAAAAGCTAAGTGACAGGAAACAAGGAAGTCATAAATTTCCTTATCCACATCCACACAGACCAAAGCCCGTCCCGAGGGTGGTGGGAAGGTGCCAGGTTCCCTCTAAAGAAGAAAGGCCGCAGGAAACAGTCTTTGAACTTCATTCAGTCTTAATGACACAGAAGCAAGAGGCTCACTTCAACCGCTTTATTTGAAAATCCAGTCAGTGATTTACCATCACGGTTCTTTTCTTGCACAGGTAATGGGTGAGGCCTAGAGACGCCGCGACACCTGCCAGGGCCAGCACGGCAGCCGTGATGTAGAAAGCGGCGTATCCAGCGGTCCCGTGCCCGTCGGAGCGGACGACGTCTGGAAGGAAGCAGACGGGCAGGTCTTAAGGTCACATTTAAATCCTAAGCGTCAGTTGAAGCTGAAGTTTTACATCAAAGGCTCCCCAGAGAAAGAGGGAAACGAGGCCTGAAAAGACTCTTTTGGGGAGTTCACATCTGGGTACAGTCTTACCTTGTGAGCCGACCTCCCCCTCCCGGGCTCCCCGCCATCCCGCGCCCCACTTGCTTTTACTGACCTAATGTCAGTTTCTGACACCTGGAAAGTACCTTACAGCCTCAGCCTGTTTAACTCAGCATCCTGGCACCCACACATGTGGTTAGCTGTCCCGAGGGTGTGATCTCTTGCGGGTCAGTAGGTGAGGGTTTAAGACAGCTTAATTTCAAATTCTAGGCCCCAAATTAAGACCATCTGGGATGAGGTTATCGGATAGTCAGAGGAAAAAGTTAAGTTTGGTGGCAGTGAGGCACCGGCCTTCTGACCTATCGGTCCTCCCTCTAGAGACAGATCCTGACGTTCTCACATGACGGGCAAAGGCTTCAGGGGGTTCCAGCGTGGCCTCAGGGCCAAAACTAGAAGCGACCTAGATGGAACCCTATTTAGCTGTTAACAGCGAGGTTGGTCTCTATACAGACAGAAGTTGGCTAAACCACGTGTTTAAAAGGGCAAGTGACAGGACACACGATCCCACTTGTGTTGAAAGGGGGTCTGGAGAAGGACGCACCAGAGTCTTAGCCGCAGCTGGCCCTAGGAAGAGAGACCGTCCTTTCTGCTTGTCCAGGTTTGTGATGAGCGTGTGTTATTTATGCATAATTACATTCGACACAAAGCCATGAACTTGAGTCCGTGAACTACCCCGGGCTTTAAATCCGTACCTCTGACTGAAGAGCCGTCCGGCAACAGGAGAATGGGTCCCGGGAGGCTGACCGTTTTCTCTTCCACAGTGGCCCCTGCGGCTGGAGACAGGTCATAAGGTTTGACCTCCGCAATAAGGGAGTCTTGGCAAAAGGTGTGTCCATGGACTTCCTCGAGCAGATCTCCATGGCAACCCTGTTCCTCCTGCCTTTGCAGGACAGAGCATGCACCATACTATAGGGACAGGATGAGGCCCCAAAGAATATTCAGAGAATCTTAAGTTCCGAGTCTACGTAGACTCAGGAAGAGCAACGTTTGAGTCAAGTCTGCAAAAGATGGAAGGTGTCCGCAGGACTGACCCCCAGCCTGCCCGCGTCAGACTCTAGGCAGGGCGGCCTGGGCGAAGGTCTCCGGGGCTCTGGGGACTGGGTAGGGAAGGAGGCTCTCGTCCCCATTTCAATTCGGAAGAATGAGGCTTGTTCCGAGTAAACTCATGGTCATGGGGACTTGACGTTTTTACCTCGCCTGCTTCTAGATGACACAGGGCAAGTCAGAGAACACAGTGGGGAATCAGGAGAAAGCTGGTTGCAGATCAGGGCGCTGCAGTGGAAGTGGACCTGCGGACGGAGGGACAGTCAGGTGGACGCTGCGCACTCACACGCGACCGGGCGCAGGCGACTTGTCGATCGCTTACCAGGCTGGAGGGCGCTCGGGCCTCCGAGAGGAACGCAAAGGTCTTCACGTCGAACCGCCGGTAGTGGCTGGGGAAGGCCACGGAGGGGCCCACGGCATGGAAGGTGGTTCGGGTGCTGTCCAGGTTGTACTCACAGCTAGGGGGACACAGACCAGGGAGGGCGTCAGCCACACTCGCCCCAGAGTTGAGCCCGTGTTTGCCCAGATTCAGTCACGTGCAGCACCCTCAGGACTATTGCTGGACCTTTTCATAGATTTGACTTGGCTTCTCCAATAATATTCATGAAGTCACAAGTCGTACATATTAGCTTTTCCCCCTATTGTTACAATTGCATTCATACGATTTAAGTACCTATTTGTATGCTGGCTAAATTCATCAAGAGCTACAACTTTTGTATGTGTGTCTTCAGATGCTACTGGCTTATTTCTTCTTACTACTCTGAGTACCTCTTATGTCCCAGGCAGTTAAGTATATGTCAGAGACAAAAGAACAAAAGAAAGAAAGAAATAGAGACCTCCTGTCATGCTGTATCTTAGATGCTAGCAGAGGTTGACAGCTCTAAAGAAAGTATGTTAGGTGGTTGTTACTAATGAGACTTAGACCAGGCTGAGAGGGCCGGGGGCGGGGAATGTCATGGAGAAGGGGACGCATGGAGTGGAGGAGCTGCACGAGGCACCGGCCACACGTGGTCTTGGGGCAGGCGTGTACCTGGAGGTTAAAAGCTTAGCAACAGACGACAGCTCTGAGGAAGACGAGGTACAGTCCCATCTAGGCCCAGAGCCCTGCAGGCAGAGCCGAAGGACAAACCACGCATGCGTGCGCGCAGTCAGCCGGAGGACTGCGGCGCGCAGGCCCAGAGCCCACCGGGCTTCCGGTCCCGCCGTTCACCGGGTATCACTTTGGGGCTAGTTCTTTAGGCAGCCAGCTTGGGTTTCTTCCTCATGAAGTGAGGTGGCTAGTGTCTCATGGAATGATGAGGGTCAAAATCACGTGGCCCACCTAGCTAGTCAATAAATGGAAACCTGAGCTCTATTTTCTCTCCAGATGGAGGATATCAGAGCCAGACTTCCTTGGAAACATCTCATTGTTTTAGATTCCCACTGTTTTCCCATCGGAAGGCAAGAGGCACCTTACAAGGCACCTGGTTCCTGAGAAGCCGGAACAAAATCGGGGCCTTTGTGACAGTGTTCTTCCAGAGCTCAAGAGGGTTTCATGGTCTCTTCACTGGCCATTTGATGGATCGGCCGGGCTACCTTATGCGTGGCGAACACCTACCCATCCACGATGACATTCCAGCGGGGGAGAGAGGCCGGGTCCCTGGTGGGCGTTGCCCAGCAGACGTCCAAGACCAGCTTGATGTTGGGGTCCGTCCTATTTAGGACCCTCACTTCCAGGTAGATGGGCTGGCGGAGGTATCTCACCACAGGGTACTCCTTGTCCGCGTAAGGTCGCAGGTAGGAGTTATCTGAAATGGAAGAGAAACCTCTTCAGGACGGAAGTTCCTGACGGTCCCAGCGGGAGCTTAAGCATCGCTGCCAACTCCATTGGTCTGGCAGCATCGAAATGTTCCTTTTAGGGCAGAACTCCCGGAAATATTTAAGCAGATTTTGTAGGTCGAGATGTCTCACCTGGGTAGGTCTGCAGGCTCAGGGCAAGTGGACCCGGCTTCACTAAGGCCCCTGGAGGGGGGACGCTTTGGACACTGCTATTTGTTAGTACGTCATCCCAGCTGTAAGAGCACTTCACCGTCATTCTGTAAGAGTCGTTGGACGTGGGGATACAGAGAATTTTAGGTTAAACGACTGCTTAGATTTAATCTGGAGCCTGAAAGTCAAGTAGCGATCGTATCACACCTGAATTCGCTATCTCTGGAAATCGTGCTTGGAGGAAGATCTTCCCAGAGAGCGTGTATTTCGTTTTCATAGATGATTTTGTCATCCTTGACCTTTGAGTCGGAGAAAGGTTAGAGAGAGTGGTTTACCAGTTACCTCGAAGCTAAGCCTCGCCGTCTTGCCGTCTGCTGTGCCAGCACTAACCTCGTGTCTCGTCCCACATCCATTCAGGGGTATGTGGAACCGCGCCGGCCCCCGAGATGCGGCTTCGAAGGCAGGCCGGCAGGACGCGTCCCTGAGCCTGAGGGTGTTCAAGTCCAGGGCTGGTCTCGTTTGGTGGCTGTAGACTTGGATGTCCATGAACCCATCCCGAGTACACAGCTTACCTGGGATCAGACAGTGGTGAAAAATACCTTGATAAGTAGCTCGAGTGACAAGGGGAGACAGCAGGTGTCTGGAGAGCAGTGAGGCTGCTCTGTGAGAACAGAAGGATTTTTGGGGCCAAAGGAAGAGGGAACAGAGCTGCGGGAAGAAACGCCGTGTGCATTAGGACACCCCTGGAAAGAGCCTGATGAGGGGTCGAAGTGATTTAAGAGTCCGATTATTCATGGCTTGAAGTGTAGTGCCTTGTATCCCTATGTCCTTTCTTTCAAGACTCAAATCCTGAGTGTTTGAGGGAGAAATTGAGGCAGGAACTAATTTCTCTTATTTGTCCAGTCCTGATACAGATCGGTGAACAACAAAATCTCAAGGGCCGAGGCAATACCGAACGAGAGGAGATACCCACTCTGTATTTTTTTGAGGAATCGGCAGGAGTTTGGGGGGAATCTTAAATTTTTGTAGTCTCTCTCGTTACAGATTTAAAGCAGATTTAGATGGGGGGGGGCGGGGCAAGGGATGGGTTCAGGCTCCTAACACAAAATGTATCCAGGTTGAACATGAAACCATTGTAGTGACGTCTACCTGCGTGTGTCTTTTGGAAATCTCGTCTTCCTTAGGGCCCTATTATAACGACTGGGCAGTTTCTGATCTGACTAGTCTTTGGTGTCCTCGAAGTGGACTTCCATCTACTTTACCACGTGCACAAGGAGGGCTAAGGGAAAAACAATGCAGAAACCACTTTTTTCAAAGGGGTCCTTACCTATGGTAACTGGTGACTCGCAGAGACACTCAGGAAAGAGCACCATGGATGCTATCTCCCGTTGAAAGAAAAAGGTCAGCTGGAGTGAAGCTAAGTAGAACTGATAGGGTAGGCATTTTTCCGAGAACTGGAACGAGAGAATCATGCCAGTTAGCACCCAGCGGCGGGCAGGAAGGAAGTACACGGAACGCGGCAGGGTGCGCTCCAGACTTGACCTGGATTCCCTTTAAGCCCAAACGGGAGAGACCCCGGTCAGCCCTGCAGATCAGCATGCTGCGCCCAGACGAGAGAGACCCCGGTCAGCCCTGCAGATCAGCATGCTGCGCTAGGCAGGAAACCTAGTGCTTTAATCTCATGCCCTTCGGCACCCAGCACTGCAGAGAGCTTGAATGAACAGATCTGGTTCCGAAGGGGAGCAGAGCTCCCTGCCGAGCCAGGTTTGAGACAAGAGGACTCTACAAATGTTATGTCATTGCAAAAAACACGAATACCCTGACACAAGACTACTCCCTGGTGTCTGTCCCTGGCGGTTGTTTGGATCAAGTTGTCTTGTTTTTAGTAGCACATGAGAGATTTATCATTAGAAACTCAGAAACAGTTTGTGCTATTCGGTGAGCTGAGGAAGACTTAGGAAAGCTTCCACTGCAGAGGTTAAAGAGGCTTGGTGTTTGCAAGTGAATTTCAGTTACTAGGGAATTCACCGATGCAAAGTGATCGCATGAGGCCCTCCAAAGTTTGGATCTATTACACTGGCAGTTAAAACGTACGGACAAGTCCTCGGCTGTATGGGGATGACCTAAACGACTATGCTTCAAGTCAGGCTTTCACAAGGCTCAGCAGCTGATAGTGGGACATACTTTCATTTTGAGAAGAATTTTGCTGAAGTGCAGTTTCAAGCCATTTCTTGCTTCTACGTCAACCCCGTTCTTGTGCAGCTGGCTCACGGGAATGTTCCGGTTTTCGAAGCTCACGGATTTTAACTTCCCGGGAAACTCTGGTATGGTGAGAGTCATATGTGTGGCATTACAGGTCACAGGACCTAGAAGAGATGACAGCACACCCGTGGTCAGCATAATTAAGCCCCCGGAACAATGGCTCCCACAACTTGCCCCTTCTTGGGGCCTTACCTGACATACAAGTCACTTGGGATGATAAGATGGTCTTTTGTCCAAGAATTACATGGATAAGCTTCAGAGGCACCGTGTAGAGATGGTTATTCCCTTGCTGGGGGTGAAGTGGAGGGAGAGGCATTTGAAAAGACGTAAGTGTAATTGAATTTCTAAACAACGTTAGAAGAATCGTCAGGAAAGCACATACTCAAGTACTGGGCACCATCTTGGCCCAAATATAATGTAGGCATTTTGTCCGATGATCATTAGGCTCAGTGCTCTAGTTTTAAAATCTTGTCTTCATAACACCTGGCAAGCTGGGGTTGTCTGTTGTGACCTGTAACCGATCATTTCTGGGCAGATATGAGCAAAACTGCTTGTGTTTTATGGCTATTTTATGCTATCATTCAGAGAGAATGTTTACATCTGTTTACACTCAGTGCGTAACAGGACTGTTCTTATGAAAACGGCTGACATTTTGATCACTTGGGTGCCAAGACTTGTCTACGTACTTTGGCGCATTTGACAGTGGATCTTGATTGTCAGTCTAAAAAGCACTAAGACCCACATAGGACAATGATAAACTGAACACCGTGATCCATAGAGGACATTAACAGCGCCCCAGCTCTGCATTACGTACTAGCTTTAGGTCTGTGAGGAAGAAGAGAAAAGGTTGAAGGAAGGACAGTACTATTCTGTCGCCATTGCATCTTTAGCACTCAGTACAGAGCTTGGCATGTAGTCGGCATTAAGATACCCGTTGAATGAGTTGTAGTCTCAATTTGAAAGCATGGTCGAGATCATGCTCGGATTTAAAAATATCGGTCTGTGCCCGAGCGACGGTACAAAAAGATTCACACCTACCGAGTAGCGAGTCACTCCGGTGGCATTGAACGACACTTGGATGGTCATCTTGGGGCCGTCTATCAGGAGACTGTATCCTTGTGTCATGGCCTCGCGAAGCGTCAGGGTTTGAGCTCTGGCACCATCACCGACCTCGATGCTCCACCCGAGCTCATACCGGAGCTCCTGAAGCTGCATAAAGAGAACTGGTACTCCCCTGGACCCCAGGACTGTTGTCATTATTTAACGTTTTAATCAGGACTGAGGTTATGTCATTTTAATAAAGAAAAAAAGTTTACTTAGGTCTGTAATTTAAAAACTTGCTTTCGTACCGTATTCACGTCCGCCATCCCAGGAGACACCTGAAAGGTAAACTGGAAGGGAAAAAAATCATGCTGTGAGGCTCCGATTTGGAGGAGAGTTTGCGTCATGCCACCTGACGGTATGCAGAGGACACCTGGGCGACTGCTGTGTCGTTCTCACGGCAAGAGGCCCAGTTGTGGGCTCTGGCGGGACGAGAGAGACCAGGTGCAAATCCTGCCTGCACCCTCGCAGGCCCTCTCACCTCTGAGCTGAGAACAAAGGGCGATCGAAGACCTAAGCTCCCTCCCGCTGTGAGTTCGGACACTCAATTCCTAAACGCACGGCTCCTTCCTAGGTCCATAGTCAAGTGCGAGGTCAAGCCGTGCAGTTCTACTGTTATAACCCGGGGTGACCATCTCTTTCATCCGTCCATACCCGATGGTAGCTGTGCTGGACTATAAAACCCATGCGTGTGGGACTGAGCTGTTCTACTCGTTACTGCGTCCTGGCATCGGGCTGGCACGTGACAGGTGTTCGGTTCGTCAAGTGGTTATTAGTGTGATCGCAGCCAACAGTGAAGTCACTAATCGCCAGGCGTGATGTGCTGAGCACTGTACGTAGGTGATGGCCACCCTGTGTTGGAAGTGTTATCTGCCCCCACTGCCCGCCACCTTGGAAGCCAAGGCTCAGTGTGCGTAAGCAATCGATCCGAAGCCACGCCACCGATAGGCAGTGGATACAGGCCTGCGGCCCTGCTCCCCAGCCTGGCCCTGCCTCGCCCCGCGCTTCGCCTGCAGCGGCTGCAGGGGCAGCAGCCAGCCTGCCTCACTCACAGACATGAAGTCCTCCGCGCAGAGGGTGGACCCCGGGTGCTCGTGGGCTCCGGCTAGCACAGCGGGACAGCTGACCTGGTACGTGGAAGCCTTCGGCCTTACGGCAGCGCTGGTGTCCGTGAACCTGACGGTCATCTGGTGCTGGCCGAGCTGCGTACAGATAACATAGTAAAAGCAGAAATGCTGGGACCTCGATGGGAAAGGCATCTCCAGGATACCATCTGACCCCGCTGAGTGGCAAAACCCCTGCAGTTACCAGGACTGCAGGTTCTGGAAGATTCCTCATTCCTATACCAGGAGACTATAGGTAGCCCTTTTCGATATCCCAGAAAGGATTTAAATGGCAGTTCCTTGAGCTTCAGGGATTGGAGTTCAGTTTTTATCTTCTTTTCGAATTTACCCTGTGTCTGCATAGTATGGTCCTGGCTGGGTGGGAGCCTCTCGCAGTCATTCACGGAGCACCTACGTAGCTGCCTTGGGCAGAGCCATCTTTGATACTTCCCCCGGCTTAGGGACCTCAGTGGAAAGCAGGGGTTGGACTACCTTTTTCTGTTAAGTGTTAGTAGATGTTTTAGATTTTATAGGCCACGTATTATTTCTAAGGGGTACTCTTTAAAAACAATTCCATCCCGAGCTCAAGAACCATCTCACACACACATGTGCGCATGCGCCATGGGCTGGGTGTAGTTTGCAGACCTCTGACCTAAAGGAATGCAACTTCCCTGAAACGCAGAGGGCCTGTGCCAGAAGGGAAAAGGGTAATCACCGGAGGTCTACACTGCAGAATCAGATGAAGTGGCCTTAGCGCAGTTTTCTAGGATGTACCCCAGACCTACTAAGTCATCAACTAAATGAACTAAGTCTGTACTTTACGAGTTCCCCAACTGATTCCTTGCATAATCAACCTTGAGAACTTCCGCTTAGAGAGGTTGCTTTTACTGCCCCCAATAAACTTGATTGGGCAGAACTGTTGCTTAGCTGCTGCTTGGTGCCCAGCACCTGTTACTAACGCGTGGAGGTTCTCTCTGCCAGCACCCAAATAGCTTCCTGTTTCCCACGGGGGTCACAGATCAAAATAGCTCATGCTCGAGCAATTGAGCCCTTCTCCCCCATTGTGTCATTAGTTTTTGGATATAATGATTATCGTATGTGGAGAGGGTACCATAACCCCCATTTTGCAATGGGAAAGCAGAGGCTTAGAAAGGTTGGCTGACTTGCCCAGGGTCACAGCTAGATAGTGGCAGAGCCAGGGCTCAAGCCCAAGGCCTCAGCTCCATGGCTTCTCAACCTCAGCGTCACTGGCACTTCAGGCCTGAGCATTCTGCGTCACTGGGGGCCACCCTGTGCAATGTAAGTGAGTTAGCATCCTTGGCTTAGTGCCCACGAGATGCCAGTAGCGGCCTCCCCCCGCTCCACCGAGGATGTCTCCAAAAGTGTCCCCAAACATTGCCAAGTGTCCCCAGGGCAGACAAAAAAAAAAGTCACCCCAGGTTGGGAACCGCCATTCGACTCCCAAGCCTGTGTCCTTAACTACCAGGTTGCCGTTAGTGACTACGAGCTCACTCCTTCCCAAGTCCCTTGTCAGAGCCGTGACTTACCACTCTCCTGGTACAGGTCTCATATGGGGCCCTCAGGGTGAGCTTTTCTGGGTCCAGGTCATAAGTGCAATTCAGCATTTCAAGACCAAAGGGATCTACAGACGCAGAGTAGACAGGGAATGGCCAAGAAGTACATTTCAGTGACAGTCAACCAAAGAGACTATACCAATCCATGCCTAAGGTCTTTCGATTACTTCATTTTTTATTGTCCCAACCAGACGATATGAGCCAAGCTTTGAGAGAGGCTAGGATTTGCAGCTAAAAATTTCCCAGGGGATTCTGAGATAAGAGAAAGACAGTCTTCCACTCTTGGTGGCATCACTGCAAATCAGGCCCCCCTGTGGCATCGTGGGGACTGGAGGCCAGTTGCTTCAGAGTGTGTGTACTCTGCTCACTGGAAAAGTGGGGCTGGCCTTGCGCCAAGGGCTTTCTGCTAAGACCGGGATTAGAGTATACGCATCACCTACCCATTAGAGACGCATGCCATTTCTTGATGCCAAGATTTCTTGAAAACTCCACCGTCATTCTGTCTTTATGGCAAGTGACAGTACCTGAAGAACAAAGGAAGCATTAGGGGCCTCTGAACGACAGGAGGCCTGGTCCCTGCAGGAGCGGGCAGCGGGGCCGGAGGAGGACGCCAGTCGGCAGAGGCGAAGCTCGTCCCCCATCCTCAGCGAGCTCGCAAATTGGTGGGAAAGAACTGTGAGGAAGGTGTCAGTCAAGGCCCAGGGCGGGGCTTTCCAGGGAGCTAGGGGTAGGCGGGGTAGGGTCGACACACGTGCATGCAGGAACCAGGTGGGGGACCTTGACAGCGATGCCGATGGAGGTAGGGATGGGGGGTCTTTGAAGAAGCAGAGAATGAAAGTTTTCTTTAAAGATTCTTCAATTTGATGTTTTGTTTGCTTGTTTGTTTTTAAAAAAAACATCATAGGGAAGCCCAAGGACACTTTTAAAGCCAAATTCTGCCTGTCACTGCATCCTCGGGCTCAGGTGAGTTTTAAATAACTCCTCATTTCAAGCGAGCAGGCCGGTTTTGCCTGTTATGGTGATGATGTCCTTAGGCATGAGTTTGTGTTTGAAGACACGGCTGCCAGAGAGGGGGACGTGGTGTTGTGGCTTTTGTTCTTTAAATGCCACCACGCTCGAGGCGGTGAGGAAGGCGTGCAGGTGTTTCTGCGAGCTCCGTGGTTTAGCTCGTGTGGCCAGCCTCAGGTAAGCAATGGAAAAATCTAGTGACTCGATCAAGGCAAGAAAGAGGGAGAGCGGAGATTGTCTGGCCCCAGGTGTGTGCTTCCTGGCCACCTGGGCCCCTTAGCTACGACCTGCCGGAGGATGCCGAGGGCATTTCCCTCACCCCAGAGCCCTACCTGAGAAGGCAGAAGTCCCCAGCTGAGCAACGTCTACTGAGTTCACCGAAGTCACGAGTGCGAGGAAGAGAGAAAGTGGCCAGTAGGTGCTGGAAGCGGATGGGGTGGCGTTAAGAATGAGTGAGCTTAAGCCGGCAAGGCCATTGCATCCCTCCCTCTGCCCGCAAGTTACTCACCTGAAGCAGCCCGAGGGACCCCCACCACCTCCTCGCTGCCGGCTCGCCATGGCCCAAGGCACCACCAAATCAGTCAGGTAGAGAGGCCGGTCGCTCTGCGCTTTTAGAGCAGGAAGCCAGACAGGACCCCGCCCTCTTCCCATTGGAGACACCTGCATTTTCTCCAGCCCCTCCAGCTGAGAGCGTGGGACTGGGGAAGGAGAGGCTTTCTGGAAGGCCCGCGGGAAGCAGAGTTAGGCCCTTCCTGGCACCTGCCTTTGCGCGTTTCCACCAGCTGCTCTGAGGGCCGCCGGGAAAGCCGAGTTCCCTGAAATTGGCTCCAGATGAATGAATTGGTGTTCTTCTCCATAAGACTGGGGAAAATTAGCATCCTCTCTACAAAATGCATCCTCAGCTTCAATGCAGAAGGAAAGACGGTGACGGGCTTTATTGAGGCAAGAACATCTCTTTTTCTTATCATCTTTAAGCAGCACCTCTTTCCTTTAAGTCACCCCTAGTCTCCTGGCTATTGTGGACAGCACCCTGACAGCGTGCGTGGAAAATTACCTTTAAAAAATGGATGAAGCATTATTTCCTCCCAAGTATGAGTTTTAAGCTTACTGGGAAACAAACAAACAAACAAACACGCAGCCGATTACAGAAGGCTATAGAAAAAGGGAAAAAGTTACCCACAATCTCGCCACTGCTAATATTTAGGTAACTTTATGGATTTCTTTCTACAAACGCCATATGCACTCAAAACAGCCGCCACCTGGAATCAAAGTTTAAGCTATGTTTTGTAACCTGCTTTGACTACGATCCACGTCACGGACATCTGCCGTATCAAACACGAAGTTTCCATTGACATTTTAAGGTTACGTAGTATTCTATCTAGATGAATCAGTATTTAAGCTCTCCCTAATGATCGACATTAAGACGGCTGCCGAGTTTTTATCATTATAAATAATAATAGAATGGACATTCTTGTACATTTCCCTCGTTCCTCAGGATAAATTCCTAGAAGTAGAAATTCTGGGTCAAAGAGAGTAGCGATCTACATAACAATGTCATAGTGTGTAGCACTAGGGAGATTACAGATGGGAAACAGGCAAAGCAACTTGCCCAAGCTCTGACTGAGTGTCAGGGCCAGACTGAGAACTCGGATTTTCTGAGACCTAATCGACATATCTTTTCAGCATCTCTCATTGCTCTTGGAGACGCCTAGGTGTGTGCAGCTCATGTTCTGTAACAGATGCTCAAACTCTGTGCAAGTGGCAGGTGGCACTTGCCGTTCCTGATCTGCGTGTCATCTTTGTGGCCTAACTGGAGGCGTAATCGCCATTCCCCATTAAACAGGTGTCTGGAGTGACATTGTAAATAGTAGCAAAGCAGCGTTTCCCAATTTCCTCCATCGAAGGGATCACCTGGGGTTTCATCGATATCAAAAAATCCTGGGTTGTACCCAAAAACCATTGCATCAGGCTCTCCGGGGGCAGGGCGTGGGGGAATGCATGTTTAACAAGCACCATCGGTGAGTCTTCTGATCAAGGAAGATTCGGGAAATACCTGGAGGGTGGGAGGCGAGAAAGTGAGTGTTTGCCAGTTGTCGACCTCTTTATGGGAATTAATTGGTGATGTCCCGGTGGAATTGGGGAGAGGGAGCAAAATCCAGGATGAGCAGGTTTTAGGGGTGGAGATGGTGAAAAGGTGTGGATTCTGAGCAGGAGCAGGACAGTAATAGTTACTCCTACTCAGTGTATTTTCCAAGAAGCAACACCTTCTCTACAAACGCGAAGGTAATTTGTTACCACGATGGCTGAGACTATGATGAGACTCAGAGAGGCCCGCCGAGACGGTGGCAGAGAGGTGACAGGCGGGCGTGGCTCTCCTCCTTCCCTGGCCCCGCCCTCGGACTCGCTCTGCAGGACTGTCCTTTCTCTGGAGGATGAGGACTGGCCTCGGGAAGGGCAGCTCAGGCGAGAGCCCCAGATCGGGGGCTTCCTGCAGGTTAAGGGGCCGCACAGAGGCCCCGAGCTGGGGGCTCGGATTGAGGGGGTGCTACATGGGGGTAAGCTGGTGAAGGCGGTAGTGCACCAGAGATCAATTTCACTTGCCTCACCTGGCCCAGCCCATGCCATGCGTGGGACAGTCACTGAACAAGTGGCTCCAGGCCCATCAGACCAACCTGCATAAGTCCACAAGGCTACAAGTGTGTTCAGTGCAGCCAGCTTTGAGATCTGTTTCGTAATGAGATGATGTCTCATGTCACAGTTAGGAAAAACTAAAACCTTTACAGAAACGATAGAACCTTAATGTTTTACTAAGCGAACAGCGGGATCTCTTTCAAATGCATGCTTGTCACATTCTCTTCAACGAGCCTTTTTTTTTAAGGCAACTCATTTACGACTAGGAGGTGACTAGGAGGTGTTCCTTCTCCCCATCTCTGAATGTGCTGGTGTCAGGAGAGTCGTGAGGCCACTTCTCACCTGCTGACCACACCAGGCACTACTCAAAGGGAGTTTTAGGGTGTCATCCACCACGGCAATGCAGGGTCGTTGCCTCACTGGGCCAAGTGCCCTCCCTACTTTCTGAAACGCAGTTCTTACGAACAGCAGTTTGTCATTCTTAAACTCCAGCACAGTCGAAACATACACTCGATCGATCCACAATGATCCAGACTCCTCGCAAGGAGTTAGTATCTACCTTACATGCAAATACGCATCAGTTGTTTTCATTAATCTCTGCCTTCATCATCTGCCACCAATTTTGCTTTCTTTGGACTTTGGGGAATTAGACAATAGACCAACTACCGAGCTACAGTCTCTGTCTGCGAACTAAGCCACGATTACACTACTTTTTTCCAGTTCATAAAATCATACTTTTTGGTTTATAAGGAATTTTATGTCATTTCATCTTTACTACCGTAAGTTTAGGTGATGCTGATATGGTCATGAGCATCATGCCCCAGCTTCATCCACAAAGAAATAGAGACTCAAATAGCTGGAGTAACTTGCCCCAGATCATTTGGACTCCAGGTCTTCTAGCTCCAAGTTCAACCCTCTTTCTCAACCTCGTCTTGAAGGGCTCGGGTAAGGAAGATGTGCAAGTTCGGAAGGGTTTGCTTCTGCCACCCCTTCCCCTCCCTATCCGTTCTTCTTTCAAGGAAGAAGTTTTGCCAAGGAAATGCCACAGAGTGTCAGGATTTTTACCATTAAAAAAAAAAAGCTCAGATGTTTTACCATTTCACAGGAGGGTTCAAGTCCAAGTTGTAAGTATCGCTGGAGTCAAGAAACTTCCTTCTGCTCCTTGTCCTTCATCCCGACCCTTTTTCTCTGCTCCCCAATTGCTCTGTCCTAATTCTCGTTTGCTTCCTTCCTCATCCTTATCGTTCTCCTTCTCCTCATGATTATCTTTATCATCATCATCTTCATCTAGTACCAGACTCCTTGTTTGATCGGCACTTAGCGTTCCACTATAAACCCATCTTCGAGAAGCTCTCTCTCAGCTTATATATGATATTCTATTTCACGGTGCACTAATGAATGCAATTGTACCTAAATTAAAGTGGCCCGTGCAAAAATGAATCGAAGAACATTACCTTGTTCTCAAAGTATCCACAGTCATGTTTGGATATTTCCTTCTCTCCGGTCTGGGCTGAAAAGAAATTTTTTTTTCTTTGCAGCTAAATAATGTGGCCCTCCAGGCTGCTTCTATAGCTTCTATTGCTAGTCTCATAGAAACTAGAAAAAGGAAGAAACATTGACCCTTGGGGCTAATTGCTATTCGGAGGAAAATGCTGATGAAAGCATTGTACTTTTTCAGAGGAGGCAAATACTTTATCTTGCAATAAAGATTTGGACAAAAAAAAAAAAAAAGATGAGGAATAAACAGTTACAGATTTCTAAAATAGAACTTCCTCACATCAATTCAGTAGACTATTGTCTAAGCATATTAAATATTTTGTAACGATACAGGAAAATATTTATGGTAGGTTAAAGAGAGAAAAGACAATGTAAAATAGTATGCATTCGATGATGAAAACTAGGTAAAAAGATACCACAAGAGAATATATATAAATATATATATATAGTTGATCAGTTGTGTAAGGATGATGGGTTCAAATTTTATTGTAGTGTCTTCAGAGAACATGTTTCATGAAATCCATTATTTGATATTTGTTGAGACCGGCACTGGCTTTAGTATGTGGGCAATTTTTATAAATATTCTCTGTGTGCTTGAAAAGAACATGCATTTTCTATTGAGGGCAGCGTTCTATATATGACTAATCTTGTTCATCGTGTTCAGATCTTTCATATTTTATTAATCTTTGGTCTGATCGATATATAACATTAAGGGGTACAGTAAAAACTCCCACTATGATTGTGAATTTGCTCTGACTCTTTAAATTCTATTAATTTTCATTTTCTCTATTTTGGGGCCATGTTATTAAGTACATACAAGGTTATGACTATCATATTTTCTTGGATAATTGTTCTTTTCATTGTTATGTATTATCTCCTTTTAATCCTAGTAATTATTTTATTTTATTTTTTTTTGGTTTAAACTATTTGCGATAAAGATAACTATACCAATTTTTTGTTAGTATTTGCTTGATATAACTTTTTCATTTTTTTGCTTTCGGTCTTTCTGTAGTTTCATATTTTAGATGCATCTATCGTAAATAAGATAAAGCTGAGTCTTCCAACTGGTCAGTCGGTCTATTTATATATTTTTTGATAACAGATTCGGACTACGTTTTCAGTCTTATGTATTGTGCTCTTTATTTACATTAATTTTCTACGCTTTTCCTCCTTTCAGTAAGATGAAAATTTAAGTTATTGCTTTGAGATCTTTCTCCTTTCCTAATACAGGCATGAAAAACTGCAAAATTTCCTTCTAAACTCTGTTTTAATAGCATCCTATAAATGTTGATATTTTATGTTTTCATTTTCATTCGATTCAAAATATATATGATAAAGGATTTATATTTGGAACATATAAAGAACAACCGTAGCTCAGTAATAAGAAGACACACAACCCAATGAAAAATTGGGCAAAGAATTCAAGTATGAGATGTGGGAATAGCTCATAAGCACTTGAAAATATGCTCGATATCATTAGTCATTAGGGAAATGCAAATTAAAAGGACAGTGACACAACTTTGCGCCTACTAGGATGGCCATGAACAAAAAGAGGGACAATGACAAGGGCCGCAAGGATGTGGGGACGTTTGAACCCTCGCACATTGCTGGTGAGAATGTAACACGGCACCGTCACTTTTGAAAACAGTTTGGCAGTTCCTTAAAAAGTTACATATAAATTGCCCTAAAACCCAAGCAATTCCATTCCTTGGACGTGAAAATACATGTCCACGCAAAAACTTAGTATGTGAATGTTCATAGCAGCATTATTCATCAAACCAAAAAGTGGAAACAGACCAAAAATCCATCAACTGTCGAATGAGTAAGAAAATTTGGTATATTAGTATAGTAGAACGTTACCCAGTGACAAATAGAAAGTACTATTACATGCCATAACATGGGTGAACCTCAAAAAATTATGTGACGCTAAAAAAAAAAAGCTGGACACAGAAGATTGTGTATCGTTTGATTCCATTTATACGGAACGCCCATGAAAAGCCAGCCCGCAGAGCCGGGAGGCAGATTAGTGGTTCTCAAGCTGTGGGTGGGAATGGGGTTGACGACAAATGAACTTGAGGTACTTCCTGGGTGACAGATATGTCCTAAAGTTGGATGACGGTGACGATTACACAACTCTGTAAATGCACCAATGATCATTGCTTTACATACTTAAAATGGGTGAGTTTCATAGTACGTAAATTATACGTCAATAAAACAGTTTAAGAAATAGATCTCCCCAGTGAACTCAGCTAGTTATGAAATTTTTGGAAATTATTTTCTCCATTCTGAGCCTAGATAACCAGTATTATACTCGAGACCTGTTAATGGGCGTAAAAAAATTAAATGTGCCTCAAAACACTCAGGATGATGACAGCAATCCTCAATATTCAATGTCATAGCCATTCCGGAAAGAAAAGGTCCAAGTTCAGTGCCGTAAAGTCTTCCAGCTGCCTTCCATGGAGGCAGGCCGGAATGAGCTTTGCCCTGGGTAACACTCTTCCTTGTCACTGATTAACCAGCTCTGTAAGAAGGCTGCTTCACCCACATCCCGCTCTGCCTTGGGAGTGATATCTGGCCAAGCTTTGGTGAGCAGGAAAAATGTCCACTCGCTACCACCAAGCCGCTAGTGATAGCTACCTGGAACTTCTGAAGGAGGCCACAAGGAGAGATCTGAATCTTTCTGATGAAGATGGCATGACTCCCACGCTCCTGGCCGCCTACCATGGCAACTTGGAAGCCCTAGAAATAATCTGCAGCAGAGGGTGAGTCCACCCCAAGAGTTTCTACTGGAAACTGTTTGCGGTAGGATTTGGCGACTGGCAGCAAGAGGCAGAGGCAGGGAAGTCAGCGAAAAGACTTCGCCCTTTTTAGACTGTCTAAATAATTAGCTTTTTAGAGATGGAGAAAACTGCCTAGAGATGCTTGCTTGGCACAGAGAACTGGAACCGTGGGGGTTGTGAGCCATGCAACGGGGGGTGGGGAGCGCGGGGAGAGACCTTGAACTCCGAGGCATGTTATCAGCCTCGTGGGGGAGGACGTTTTAACTATGAGCCTTGACAAATATTTCCCATGAAGTTTAAATGGTTGATGCTTTAAAAAGAGATCATTGTTCTACCCTCTTTTAAGACGTGAACAAATGATGTGTTTTTCTTTTATCTTTTCGTCTACACCATTAAGATCCCACAGCCTTTTATCAGCCCCTAGGGCAAGTCCATGATTCTTAGATGAAGTTGCTGGCTTTACAAGCTGTAAAAGGGACCTTCAGCCTGTCTTAACCTCATCACCTCCCTGGCTGTGAGATGCATAAATGCACACACACGCCCTCAGCCCTTCTAATGCAGGAGTTACTGGGCTCTTTTCTTCTGCTCGTTCCTGGAGGGGCTAGACAGTGTTGGTAATTATAACCTACGAGAGTGAAGAAAAGAAAAAAGGAAAGAGTAAATATAGGAGCCACGTGAATTTATTTCAATTCAATACCTCTTTATTGACACATATCTCACATCTCTTATGTGCCAGCCATTCTGTGAGCCACTGGGGATGCCGTAATCAACGAGAGAGACAGGATTACTGTCCTCGTGATGGTCACATGTGACAGAGGAAGACAGAAATGAAATCGTGTCTGCTAGGCATCACGAAGGGGGAAACAGAGGGCACTAAATAGATAACGCAGGCATCTCTCGTAATCTGGGGGTGAGGGAAGGCCTTCTGCATTGAAGCTGCGTTTGAATGATGAGAGGAAGTTGGCCAGAGGAAGAATGAAGGACGAGTCTTTCCACGTGAGAGCCCTGTGCACTCTGGGCACTGAAGAAGTTGAGTATGGCTGGACGTGGCTTGAATAGGGAGAAGCCAAGTCATAAGACACATGACCTTAACTGTGTTAAGGAGTTGAACTTTATCCAAGGCGCATGGGAAGAAATTGTCGTTGGGTTTACGCAAGGGATCCATCTGGTAGATTTGCTCAGGCAGCTGTGCAGCAGTCAGAGAGGAACTTGACGGCTGCTTTCATGGTCGAACTGAGAGATGAACTGGACGAGGGGAGGGCAGTGGGAACGGGGAGATGTGGATGGATCTGAGTGGCAGTTTGGACACGGAATCCATTCTGATGGACTGGATGTTAGGGTGGGTGGGTAAAGTAAGAGCAGGATCAAGGCCCCATGTTCTGGCTTCGGCGCCTTGTGGATTTTGGCACCTTTATGGAAGGAGGGGGTGAGGAACCCAAGGTGGTGGGGGAGGTTTCCCCCTCGGGGGCGACTGCGGAAGGGCGGAGTCAGCGTCCTCCACTCCGGCCATGCGACCTGACTTCCTCTTCCCAAACGCCCCACCCTATCACCAGCAGTCAGCCTTCTCCAAACCGGAACCGTGCGCCATCTCTCCGGTCTCCCAGCCTTTCCCCATTCGGTCGTTTGACGCGGTCATTTCTCCCCGTGTAATATCGACGTCCATTCCATTAAGATGTATTTATTAAACACAGACTGCGGGCACGAAAGTTCTTCGAACCCCGCTTTTTCAGTCCTTCCTTCTCAACTCGAGTCTTCTGCGCAATACTGCACATCCCTCCAAATGCCACGTCCGATAATGTCGCATGAGTAGCTTGAAATTTGCCATGGGAGGTATAGTCACATCACAGAAATTGGCACGTGCTATTAATTGCGACTTTGATTGGTTTTCCTGGGTGAGCCGGTTGTTAAACTCTTATCAGCCCCCTGCTAGGCGACCCTGCAAAACTCCGTTAATCCCGGTTAAACGTGCGAGCTCTATTTTCCTCCCCCCTGGGCACGTGACCCAATTCTGGCTGCTGAGACATGAAGGTTGCTCTTTGGGGGCGTTTCTTAGAAACATTTTCTTGCTTTAAAAAAATGAGACCCAGGGTAGAGATGGACTCTTTCTGTTTCTGGCTGGGTGACGTCTGGATGGGACGTATCTGGACTTTCAGAAATGACCTTATAACAACGGCAAGGTGCGATTAACATGCATTTTGCTCTTTATTTTTTGTGGGGAGGGCCTCACGTTCAGAAAAAAAAAAATTTAGCGTGTGATTTTTGATATTTTCTCTTTAGCGGGGATCCCGATAGATGCGACATCTGGGGAAATACTCCTCTCCATCACGCGGCCTCCAACGGTCACGCCCACTGCGTCTCGTTCCTGATCAACTTTGGCGCCAACATCTTCGCCTTGGACAATGACTTACAGTCCCCGCTGGACGCTGCTGCCAGCCGAGAGCAGAAAGAATGCGTCGATCTCCTGGACAAGGCTGCCACCGTCCAGAACATCACGAACCCCAAGAAGGTCACCAGGCTGAAGGAGCAGGCTCAGAAGAATGCCAGGAGGCAGATCCAAGAGTGCGAGAGGCTCCAGGAGAAGCACCAAACGAAGATGGCCCGGACCTACAGCAAGGAGGAATCTGGGACTCTTTCTTCTGCCCAGGGCACGCTCTCCAGGTCGTCCCTCCCACAAGCTTCTGCTTCCAGCACGTTTGGGTCGCTGTCTAAGGGCATCAAAGACACCTTCAAGCTAAAGTTCAGGAAGAATAAAGACACGGCGGAGCGGGAAGGAAAGGCGAGCGGCAGCGGGCAGAGGAATGTGATGGACGTCTTCAGAGAAGAGGAGGAAGACACGTCGTCAGGCGACT
>NW_006436286.1:2799637-2809099 GCF_000325575.1 Pteropus alecto | reverse complement strand
GGGCCTGGGAAGTATTGTTTTTAGAAAGAACAGACTATCGAGCCCCGAATACATCTCAGACAGCAAGAGGGAGATGGGGTTCAGATTGTCCAGTGAGTTGTTTCAGAGACAAGGAGCAGCTCAGGCGGATGACGCCAAGGCCGAGGAAGAGGGCGAGGAAGACGGCCATGAGGACGATCTGCCTTGGGACGAGGACGCCGTGGAGTGGGAGGAGGACGTCGTCGATGCTACCGCCCTGGAAGTGTTCTTGCTGTCCCACCACCTGGAGGAGTTCCTTCCCTTCTTCATGAGAGAGCAGATGGATCTAGAAGCCCTGATGCTTTGCTCTGATGAGGACCTTCAGAGCATCCAGATGCACCTGGGGCCCAGGAAGAAAGTTCTTAACGCCATAAACGGAAGGAAGCAGGTGCTCCAACAGCCCGGGCAGCTGGTCGACACCAGCCTCTGATGGAGCGTTGGGTCCATGGGGTGAGCCTGCTGCAGTGGGGTGACGTGGCTCACTGGAAGCCCCGCCCCCCAGGCCACGCCTGCTCTCTGCCGAGTGCCGGGCCTCTGGGAGTGGTGTCTAGGATTGCGGAGACACCCACTTTAGGGAGAGGCCCCGAGCTCTACTCTGAGGAATTCTCTGTACCCATCCAAATAAACCACTGGTGAGAGACTCACGGAGACCCGGGAATTAAAGAATGGATTCTTCTTCAACGATCTCGTTAATCTTTTTGGCTATAGAAAGCGTTAAATGGATGACAGAGAAGGGGAAAAACCGTCTTTACTTTTCCAACTCTGGACTTAAGATTATGCTCCCTCATCCCACTGCCGCTTACTTTCTGATTCTCGTGCCGCGGGGATTCTAATTCCAGTTCCGTCCTTTGCTCTGTACTTTGTTGGTGGAGAGGAAAGGTCACCCATTGGCTTGAGACTTAATGCCCAACGTAAATGTGTCTAAACCTTTAACAGACGTTCACATGTTTCTAGTAATGGAAATGGGTCTATAATACCCCTGCCTGAGAACAGAGACAGAGAAGGAGAGTGAAGAAAAATGGAATGTAGGGTACTTGCTATGGACTGAATTGTGTCCTCCCAAATTCACAGACTGGAGCCCTAACCCCCGATATGGCTGTATTTGGAGATAGAACCTTTATTAGAGGCAGGGAAGGTCAAACGAGGTCATCAGAGTGGGGTCCAAGTCCCACAGAACTGGTATCCTCATAAGAGGAAGAGACGCCGGGGATGCGCGTACACAGAGAAAAGGTCACGTGAGGACGCGGCGGGAAGGTGGCCATCCGCCAGCCAAGGAGAGAGGCCTCAGGAGAAACCCGTCCTGCCGACACCTTGACCTTGGACTTCCAGCCTCCAGAGCTGTAAGAGAATACATCTCTGTTGTTAAGCCCCGCAGTCTGTGGTAGTTTGTTACAGCAGCCCCAACATAGCGCCCAAGCAAGAAGGTTGGGGAGGAGGAAAAGAATACAGAAAAAAAAATGTCTGGCACGTTCGATGATTTTCCTAAGGGTAAGTGCCTCTTAAAACTAAAAAAAGAAAGAAAGAAAGAAAAATCTAGGTTCTTCGTAGGGAACATGTGATTGTAAAAATGAATATTACATTTTCATGCCCTTTACGTGTCCATCTTTTATTCACGGTCGTCGACCGCCGTCGCTACATGTCTGAAAACACTGAGGTCCTGCGATATAAACTGGCAGCATGGCAGCTGGCATGTTTTTGCGTGGCGTTCTCAAATTCAGATCGAAACCCTATGGAACAGCTAAGCTGCATTGCATTTTTATGGCCAGACTTACGTCAGGTGTGTGCATCATTTGCACACAGCTGTTTACCTGCAGCGGGCTTCCTGCTTCGCATCTGTGTTATTTCAAGAGGCGCCGTGGAGGACATCAGCTTAGGGAGGATACGGATGCTCAGATCTGAGGGACAGGTGGTTCTTTCTTACTGCTAGGATCCAGAAAGGTTGTCAGTCACCGCATAAATACGTCACACTAGAGGATGATTGTGTTTGCAAACATTACATTTTGTTGGTCTGGATTAAACCGAAGTGGTATTCGCTTTCGATAACATGCGTGAAAGCAGTTAGCGCAGAGAAGGCGCCCACACAGCATTTGCAGCCTCCATCCGCACTCCGTTGCCAGAGGCACCAGGAGCCTCTCTCCACGCGTTCCCCAGAATCCGCCTGACGGTCAGACAGTCGTTGCTAGGATGTAGGAGAAGTAGAAGCCACGAGGGAAGCACGGCTGCTCACAAGAAGGATGCTCTCCAGGAGAGCTTTGTACTTCATCATCGCAGGTAAAAGCAGTGTAGAAAGCCCGGCGATGTATTCTAGCAAACAAGAGGCCACGTGAGGCGGTACAGAGAATTCTGAGCTGGTTGAAAAGAAGGGCACACACGTGACCCCTTCATGTAATCACAGTGAATGACGTAAACCTCTGTGAGCCCAGCATGGTTCTTAGAAGTTACGTTGAATGTTTTTGAACAGTTGTGTCTTTTTAATGAGGTTATTCCAGCTCGCAGACCCCACAGGCTTCTCTGCCAATGCCCGAACATCTCCAGTTGGGCCAGTTAAAAGGCCAGTTAAAGGTTACATACTTTATGTGCCATTATCATGAAGACTGGCTCCAAGCGTGTGAACAAAACAGAATTAGCTTGGGTCTCATATGCCATGGAGACAATGGGACGAGTTGAAGGGTCCCCGCTCCTGGGAACTCTCCTACCCCCACTGCCAGAAAAGCCAGGTGCTGCTCGCCACAACGCAAGCCCGTGCCGGGGTATCCGGTCTCCGTGGCGACGACGTGAGGCACAGGCACGGGCGCATGACGGTCCCGTGAGTCTCAGTTCTGGGACTTCTAACTGTCGAGGAAGACAATCTGTATTTCTGCTTGGGTTGCCGGAGAGGACAGACTAGGATTCAGGAGCCGCTGGCCACCACCCTGCCACTACCGAGGGGGTGCCTGCTTGATCCTGGGGCCAACGCTGAAGAACACAGCCGAGGGGTGGAGGGGGCAGGGTTGAGTCCCTCTGACACTGGGAGCCCTCGGGTGCAGCTGCGGCCCGAACCGATTACCCATGCACTTCGTAATTACAAGAGCCACTAGATCCCATTTCTCACTCATTCGCTCGTTCAGCTTAAGGTAGTTTGAGAACTTGTGACCAAAAAAGTCTCGAACGATATAGAAGCTCCGCTGTTCCTCGAAACTTTCATTATAAGAAGCCAGATGCAGGACGCTCCGTAAGGTACGACGCCGCATCTCTAAAATGTCCTGGAGAGCAAATCCGTAAAGATGGAAGGTAGATAGTGGTTGCCAGGGGCTGGGAGGAAGGGGGGAAGGGGCTGACTGCTAATGGGTGTACGTTCTCCTTTCGGGGTGATGAAAATGGTCTGGAATGAGGCACGCGATGGTGGCACAACTCGGCGAAGACCCTAAAAACCACTTCAAGCTGGTGCCCTTTACAGTCCTCCAATGGTCCTTCGATTTAAAGAGCAGCATGGAGCCGTCGGAGGCGCCCGGGCGTGAGTGGGAATGCGCCATCCCCTCGCTCTGCTTGCGGGGAGGGATGGAAGCTCTGGGAACAAGAACTGCGGACTGACACACGCTCTGTTTCCAGGAGTCCCAGACGCTGGTGGAACGCAGGGGGAGGGCTTGCCGCCGTAATCGGGTGTGACAAGGCGTGACGCAGCGTGGCCCCTGGCTTGGCTTTGCAACTACTACACCAGTGGGGGTCTGGTGATCGACAGCAAGGCATGCTAAGCGCAAGACTACAGTTCCCTGGGGACGAGGCTCCTTCCCGTGACCCAGAAATCCTGAGAACACCGGCAGCAACACCCCTTGAGCTGGAGCAGCTGCCTGAAAACAAAGTCGCTTTGTTTTATTTGCCAGGGGACCCTGGTTTAGCTGCAACCGTGTCCTGTCCTGCCATTCCTGGAATGGATAGAAATTCGGTTCATTTTTTTTGTCGTTGGAACAACTTTTTCTGAAAACGCCCAGGCCCTGGGACTGGTGGGTTCCTGAGACGCCACCCATGCCGCTCATGCCCATCCGGGTCCCGAGGACCGACACCCAGGTGAGCTTGGGCATGGCAGTCCCCGAAGGGCAGAGCAAGGCAGGGAACATGATCCTAAGCGAGAAACGCCTCCACGCAAAGTTTAAGTGTCCTTCGAAGTTTAGTTCGGGGTCAGAAAACCTTCTGCGAAGGGCCAGGTGGTAAATATTTTAGGGCCTCGGGGGCCACGTAGCCTCCGTTGTGACCGCTCGATTCTGCCATTGAAACGCAGGAGCAGGGTGGACGATACACAGACCAGGGGGCCCGGCCGGATTCCCAGCGAACCTCCTTGGTGGACGCTGAAGTTCGTGTTTCATATACGGCTCGTGTGCCATGAAATCTTATTGTCCTTTTGTTTTTTCTCCCCCAAACATTTGAAAATGTCAAAACCACTCCTACGAAACCAGGTGGTGGGCCAGGCCGCTCCAGGCCCAGCCCTGCAGGCTCCAGCCGCCCCGCTGAGTCCTGCCGCCGAGGCCGCCTGCCTTGGCCCGGGATGGGTGTCTGTTCTCCAAGGGCCGGGCCCGGTTTTTATTCATCTTTGTAGCCGCCGCTGGCCCCAGTACGGAGCCTGACACACATCAGGTGCTCGACGTGTGTCTGCCAGGTGAAAGGTTATGCCGCCAAAACCACCCCAAAGCGAGAAAGCAAAAACCGCTCAGAAGGGTCGAGCGGCTTTCTGCAGAGTCTGTCTCCTGAAGGGCTTGGCTGACCTCTGACCTGCTCTGGACGCGGTGACTCTCACACACAACTGGACCAGTGGGACGTCTTCGAACTGGGCGTTGGGGCAAGTTTAAACTGCCTTGGCCTGTCTCTCTGTGCATGAGAGATTTAAAGATGTCTACTAGCCAGCAAGGCATGGATATGGACCAACCGGCACGAGTGCCGAGTGGCAATTTGGGGGCTCGGTCCTCAGAAATATGGAAGATCTTTAGAGAGAGACAGAGGGTGTGCCTGAGGGGCAGCGGCTTATCGACCAGCCAGTTGGGGAGTATTCATTATTTCAGATATGTCAGCTCTGCGGTCGTGCATGTCCATGTCCTTAGGTCTGGGGGCAGGAGAGCTGGACTCAGGGGCCAGACCGAGCCCATCCTTTGGAGGACTTCCGCCTCTACCAAATCAGCTGATAATGGGGCTCCCCGCGGAAGCCCTGCTCACATTGGCAAGCCAGAGGGTAGGGAAGGAAGGAAAAAGAGGTCTCGGGCTGCACTTCCTGTCCGGGCCTCCCTCACGTTGGGTCTCCCAGCCATTTCCCCTAAGCTCCCCGTCTTCGAATATTTTTACCCTCCACCCCCCACCCCCACCTCTGGAGGATGTCTGCTCCCGAGTTCCACTGAGATCTAAGTCTAAGTGACAGACTCCTCACACTGGCCATATGCAAATCGTTTCGCAAGAGCATCTCCTTTATTATTTACAAAAACTGGAGGTGACAGGTGGTGGAGAAGGCGTGAGGTCGGATGCACGTCCAGGGAGTGGCGGAGAAGGGAATCCGACCCAGGACGGCCCAGGTCCAGAGTTCACGTGCTTAACCACTGCGTTGAGACACGTAAATAATTGACTCGAATGATGGATGTCACCGTGACTCAGCCCCAGAGCCGGGTGACTCATTTGTCTTCCCACCGGCGACAAGCGGACCTGCCTCGGGCTCTGGTGGGACGTGTGCCTTGGGGGCGATGGCCATGACCTGAAGACTTGAACACATGGTCTTCTCACAGCGGGCTGGCTTCTCTCCCCTCACTCCTCCCAGCTCAGCGAAGATCTCAGCCTGGGACATGAACACACGCCGACCCGGGCCATGTAGCCCGTGTCTGCGAGGGCAGGGAGGGCATCCCTGGATTGGATGAGGAGTAAATCTGGTAAATAGACCATTTGTACACGGGATGATGTCAGGAGGATGCTTCCTGCTAGAATTCTTTTGGGGGTACCATCGGCCTCTGTGTCACCGTGATCCAAGTCTGTGGCCGGGGGAATGTCCTGCCAGGGCACTGTGTCCCTGAGGACATGGGCGTGTTCTTATCTCAACACTCATGGTGGCAGCCCCCTCCATGCCTCTTCGCCCTGGTTACAAAAGAAGAAGAAGGCCAGACAGTGGCCCAGCCCGGTCCTGTGCAGGGGCCGCGTGGGGAGCGTTTCCAGGCTACGGCTGGCCCCCAGCAACCAACGCCACTCACTTCTAGGACAGCCCCGTCCTGCCATTTTCCCTTTTCCACTTCATTTCTCATCTCATTCCTAAAAGATTTCGAGGCAACGTAGCATGCATCTGTTGGGACTTACTGTCCGTGGGATGCTTCACACGTATTATCGGTAGCCCCCACCAGTACGCGTCAGGTCTGATCCCCATTTAAAGAGGCACCAGCTGAGGCTCGAAGGCCTGCAGGTGCTTGCCAAGGCCATGTCCTGAACACGTGCACGTACAGCTCGGAGAGCATCATGCCTTTCACGCCTCTTCCCGGAGCAGAGACATCGCTTGCAGCTCCTCCGTGCCCCACGCCCCTCTGGCTTCCGTCACCTCCTTGCCATTCGTTCAGTCATTCCCGTCCCCCCTTCTCTCTCAACTGTGACCAAAGAGCCCAGTGTCAGGGGCTTAGAGAAAACCCAACCAAAAGAAAACCAGCTCCATCCTGGCCCCGAGCTTTCACGTCCTCTGCAGAGCCCAGAACCACCACCGTGAAACCCGGCAGCGGCGCACGGGCTCATGCAGAGGCTGCAGGGAAACACCTGCAAGCTGGTCAGCGGGGCCGGGCCGGGGATGGTGGCGACCCGGGCACGCACAGGAAAGCAGAGCCTAACGGGGTCGGGCGTTGTTCAGGTCCAGCTAGTTGTTGCCCGTGAGAAGGCAGGTCTCCTGCTGGTGATCCCCATTTCTGAAACTATCTGCATGCGTTCTTTCTTGATTTTTAGAACACTCTGGGGTCCAAACGAAACACATCAGTTTGCTGGATCCAGCTCATGCCAGCCAGGCTTTGGAAAGCGCTAGAAAGCCTGACTTGCGCCCTCTCCCGCTGTCCCCGCTTACTCTAATTTTTCAGAGAGTGCTGTAAAAATGCCCATCTCCAAGGCCGTTTGTGGGGCGAGTTCTACAGAACGAAAGAGTAACTCATGAAGCTCACGGATAAATCATAAGCTGGTGGGGAAAACCCCAGCTTCGTCAGGCCGCCCCACGTTTTTCAAAGGACCGTGTGAGGCCACTCGGGCAGGTGGCAGTGGGCCAGGCAGCGAGGGGAGGCGCTGATCATGGCCCTGCTCCAGCGGAGCTGGCACTGGCCGGGGTCAGACACTGGCTGGGCGGGTGCAGGGCAGGCTGCGGGAAGTGGGGGGCGGGGGGCTGGAAGCAGGCCTGCCTCTCGGCCAAGCCGTAAAGTGAGTAAAATCTGTCGTTGGTGTTGGCCGGTCGACTGCACTTATGACAGTTTTCTTAGATCTCGTTGACACCTCTGTGAACCCATCAAGTGATTTTGTCCTTGGGCCAGGAAAATACAAGAGACGTCTTGACCCCGAGTCGAGTCGGCCCCTCCCGGGGACAGATTCGGCACCTTCGTCCTACAGCGTAAGGAAATCGCCGTGACCACGTGAGCCTGGGAGGGGACGCCGAGCTCCAGGGGAGACCGCAGCCCGGAAGTCACCTTGATCCGTCCCGCGCGAGTCGAGGGGCCGGCTGACCCACGGGCTGTCTCACGCGGGAAAAAAGAAATCGTGTCTGTCTTGCTGAAGATTCAGCTCTCGTGCTTTTCACCAAGAACTGGTTTCTCCTGATGCCCCAGTTCCTTTCAGAAACCGGCTCACTGTCCGTACAGCCCCCCGCATCTCTCACCCACCAGCTCAGCCACCTCCTAGCCCCGCATCCCCCGACCCGCAGCACGACACGGGCCCCACAGGCCCATCCCTCAAACGGGTGCGCGTCTCATCTCCTTCACAGAACTTACCTTTAGCTGGAACAGTCCAGCGCATCTGTCTGTCTACTCATTCGCCGTCTGCCTCCCCTCAAGGGGAGGAACGCACCGGGGAAGAAGGCAGCAGGGAGTCTCGGCGTCCGGCCTCACTTTTGTGAGCATCTTCCCACTTTCTGGCTCAGGTAACGGTTCCAGATTCATCTCGCACCTTCTCTTCCGAGAACCGCGGCCTCCTTTTCGGTGGTCTGTATAAACCATGACTAAGTGGTAGGTGTGTATATCAACACCAGGAGTCGTTTCCTTCTAGGTTTTCTCCTAAAAAAGGAGAAAATATATGCATGTGTAGGTACGCACAGATAGCCATATACATAGCAATTTACATATATAATGTATATAGAAGTTTGTATATTCATAAGTACAATCTATGTGAAAACATGTCTATGGGCACATGCATTTAAACATCTCTACGTATCTACATTCTTACATTCTTACATTATGTATACGTAAATGTACGCACACATTCATGCGAAAACCTCGACACCTTCGGTTCTGACCCGACACCACAGGTCACGGCATCTCTCCGCTTTCCGTATATAGTCAATTCTCTCCTCCAACACGGAGGCTCCCGGGCCACGTGCCCGGCGTCTTTACGACGCGTCTCATTTCTATCATCCAGAGATGTTTTCCAGAAGGCGCGATGAAGGCGTGTCCGCGCCTAGTGTTTCTGGGATGGCGTCGTGGATGCCTACCATTGAGAGTTTTGTCCAAAGACAGATTTTCATACTCTTCCCTGTGGAAATAAGGAAACGCGAAACCTCCACAAGTCGGCCGCAGGGTCTTCGTTACCGCTTTGCAGGGCTTTCTCTCCCCGTCGCTGTCACCTCCGAGTCTCTCCCCGCTGAGTCGCATCTTGGATTCTCTGCTCGCGAGTCACTGTGTCTGTGTCTCCCCTGCTCCAGTTTCTAGGACTGAGTCTGCCCCTGAGTCTCAGTATCTCTGAGTCTGTCCCACCTCTAGTCTCTATGACTCTGAGTCTCCACCTATTTATCTAATTGAATAATTGGTTAATGTACAATGGTTGATTGGATAATTGGTTGATTGGATAATTGGATAATTGGATAATCAGTTAATTGGACGGATAATTAGTTTATTGGATAATTAGTTAATTGGCTAATTAGTTAATTGGATAATTAGTTAATGGATAATTGTATAACAGTTAATTGGATAATTGGTTAATTGGATAATGGATAATTAGATAATTGGTTAATTGGAAAATTGGATAATTATATAATCAGTTAATTGGGTGAATTGGTTAATAGGTAATTGAATGATTGGATAATTAGATAATTGGATAATTATATAATCAGTTAATGAGATAATTAGATGATTGGATAATTGGATGATTGGATAATTTGATGATTGGATAATTGGATGATTGGATAATTGGATAATTAGATAATTGTTTAAATAATTGGTTAATTGGATAATTGGAAAACTGGATAATTGAAGCCCATGGCTTACTTAAGTGCGC
>NW_006436286.1:2794863-2799218 GCF_000325575.1 Pteropus alecto | reverse complement strand
TCCCCGTGCCCCCCCTGCCCCGAACCCGGTTCTGCCCGAGCATGTCCCCTGCTGTGCCGCCCACCTCCGCCCTCTTCCCTGCACCCTCAGAGTTTCGCTCCTTCCTGCGTCACAGAACTCGTCACATAGTCAGTCACACTCTGCACATCCTGTTCACACACTCGTTTGGTCAACAAAAATTACTGAGCATTTACTATGTGCCAGGAGTGGAAACAGAAAGAGTCAAGGCACAGATTCGGTACAAAGCGATCTTAACATACACGTGAGGGGACCTTGCACGTGACTGCGGACACGGACACAAGGCCATCCGTGGTGGCAGCAGCGCCACATCTCGGGGTGGCCTTCTTACCTCTCTGCTTCGAGAGCCCGGCGAGCTCTGGGAGGAAGGGAGCAGGTGCTGTGGGGACAGGATCGGCAGCTGTGACATTGGTCGGTCAGAGAGTCAAGGCTGACTTTGCAATCACACGGCACCAACGGCCCCTTACAGCAACAAAGGAACCAGGCCAGTGAAAGTGCTCGTCACCCCTAAGGGCTAGCAGGTAGCTCCAGGTCACAGTGGTGTGGCATCACCCGTCCTCCCTTGTCCTCCCTTGAGGGTTCTGATGAAGCATCAAGTCTGGCCTCACGCTGAGTGCAAGGTGCAGGGAGCAAACCTTGGCAACATCCAGCGATCGTTCTGTTGTTGGATTCTTGAATGGAGAGACGGGACTCCTAGGCTATAAGCAGGGAGCAGCACTTACTGATGCCGGCACCTGCTCAGCAGATTCCTCTCCAAAGGCTGAACCTGGATTGTAACATAACAGGCATTTTTAGACAGTCTTGTTATTCCTACACAGCTACAGAGATCAGGAAAGACATTAGTTGGTTGGCAAGGCATGAATCAACAGATGTGAGCTGGAGGGCCCTTGAGGTCAGGGAGAGGGTGGTCAGGAATAAACTCATTCCAGCAGGAAGTGGTCAGGCAGGGTCAGCCTGCCACAGTTCTAGACAGAAGCCACTGGAGTGAGCTGGCCCGGAGCCTCCCCCAGGGGAAGTGAGGGCCATCTGCACAGGTCACCTGCTAGCTTCTCACCACCCCAGAGGAACTTCTGGCCTTCACCCCTCTCTGCTCAGTGCACATCTCCTGACCTGTCGTGCTGATGTGGGCAGAAACGAGACTCGGAGGCGTTCGCGTAGCTTCTGTCTGTTGTGAGTGTTTCTCCCTTCGGTTCTCGGGGACTGTGTGCGCTTCGCCCTGGCTCCGCCCCATTCGTTCAAAGCTGTTGAGGTTACAGAGCCACCTGGGGTTGTCCCCACCTGGAAGCTCAGCCTCGACTGGGGGGATGCTGCCACCTGGTGGTGGCGCTGCAAATTGCCTCGTGTGGGAATCTCAACCAGAGAGCAGGAAGATGCCAGGAAAGGCTTTGAAAACAATGAAAATACAAAATGCAGAGCGAGGGTGCACAGACTAGGGAGTCTTCGAGTGAAGCATAGGTGGCAAACGCACATTCATTTCATGTCTCTTTGGCTAACCAAAGCAAAGGCTTAATATTTGTTACAGATTTCTCTTTTGTTAAATCACTTCTCGGTTATCATAGTTAAAAAGGAAACGTATATTTTGTGATGGAGGCATTTGTCCGTGTGATACAGGAGTTTAGAAGTTGTAGTTCGGGGAAATTGTTTTTACTATTTTTAACATGTTTGCTAAGCCGGGACACCTCAGGGAGGTCGACTTTCTATGAGAGGAAATCACGCTCAGGCCCCTCAGAATCGATTTCTGCAGCTTACGTCTCCTCCGGCGTGCGGCCCTCTGTCATTGACCTTCAAGTTCTAATGAGGTTTTTCTCGTGTCCCGTAAGCAGGAGGCGGGGACAGGGAGCAGGAGACTTTGTGAGGACAGCCGGGCACAGAGTTTAAAGGGCATCCACATCCAGATGCCTCAGCTGCTGCTCCCAAATCGGCCTGAGAAGAGGTCAGAATGATCCAGAAATGCTCCTCTCGACCTTCCCTTCCACAGCAGCTTTTTTTGACAACAGAGAGAGGCGTCCCCAACCTGACCACTGTCCTTCGCTCAGAGCTATAAGACACTGTGCAGCACCAAACCCAGAGACAACAGAGAACACTGTCTTGGGGGACAAGCACCCCAGGCCGCCTCTGCTGCAGGTCTTGCAGATGGTGCTGGGGGGTGGGGGGGGGCTCAGCCTCCTGCAGGCAACATGATAGAGGAACAGGGCCCAGAGCACATGCCGGGGTCCACCCGCCACCCCAGTCCATTTGCAAACCAGCCTAAACAAGAAGGCCCGCAGAACTAGCCATGCTTCTTCTAGAAATATCCCTGAACCCCCAACTCCTTGTTCATCAGGCAGGCGATTGGGCGGGCGCGTGGCAGAGAGAGGCTGGCGGAAGGAGAGAATGGATTTGCATTTCCGTCTTCGCTTTATTCAGTTTCTACACAGGTAACTGAATCTGTCTAACCTTCGAGCAATTTCCAGCTGCCCAGCAGCTCCTTAGAGGTCATCTAGCTCCAGGCAGGACAGGCCTCAGAGAGACCATCTACCCCGCATGGCCCAAAGCCAGAGCCGAGAACAATTAGTGCAGACGGCCGGGCTTGAGTCACAATTGAGATCACGTGATGCTAGACGATAAATTTGACTTCCGCCATCTTGCTCCAGGGTGTTCGTCAGCAATGGTGAAAGCCCGGACATGCAGGTTCAGGGGGCCGCGTTTGGAAGGACGAGGCTCTTTGGGGAGAATGGGCTCGAACACCGTGAACTCAGAGCCAAGTAGGTTTTTCCCCTCGGGAGAGGGCGGCAAAGGGAGAGCTGAGCAAACCCCCCGAGCACGTGGGCTCGTGGGGTCCCCCATGTCCGGTAGCATCGCCGCTGTCACTCACTGCCCCCCGGATGCTCGCGGCCAGCACGCCGAGTTCCCGAGGTTATCAGAATCTTGATACGGAATCCCCCTCCCCCACCCCACCCCGCTCTCCTCCATGAGGCGTCTCTGGGCAGGCTCGTCCTGTGCGCCCCCTGCTTTAGCTGCCCGGGATCAGAAGAAGGAAGTCTCTCCTCACCCCCTCCCTCCCTGGTTTGCACCCCCTTATTTCTTGGGGTTTCTCCGTGAAGAGCTACGTCCTAATGCTGTGTAGTGGAACAGACAAGCGCTACCCAGACGCGTGGGATGAAGGAGTTTCGTTCGTGCCGCAAACGTTAAGCGGTCCTCAGTATATCTGAAGCTGAGGAGGGAATAATCACGTTCGTGGCGTTTTTGTCTGTATCCTTAACAGAAAATGTTTGCGTTGGGCGGCGTGATTCATCCTGGCCACGAGTGGAGACCCCGCAATATTAGCAGCACGCGTGGGAGAGGTCATCCAGCGATGACGTAACCTGCCAGGATCATTCCACGAGCCACAGGCCAGGCGCGCTCCCGCGGTAACTCACGGGGGCTCCCGACATCAAATAACGGTTTCTCTGAGATCTTTGTGAATGAATCTTGGCATGATTGGCTTTGAGTTTCTCTCGGCTTGTTTTCTGTTCGGCATGGTTGATGTTCCGCAGTCTGTCGGGTCCGGGTGTGCAGCCGAGGTCGGACCTCTGCAGACAGTTTGCAACGCGATCCCTGATGAGTCTCGCAGCCGCCGGGCACCACACCGTTGTGACGGGGTCATTGGCCGTTCCCTGTGCCTCCACATCCCACGTCTGTTTTGTAACTGCCAATTTGTGCTTCTTAACCCCTTTGCCTTTTCTCACCCAGCCCCCAGCCCCCTCCCATCGGGCAACCCTCAGCGTGTTCTCTGCAGCTATGAGTGTTTGCTTTGTTTGTTTTGCTCTTCTGTGTGGAATCTCTGAGTTTACTTTTAAAATATTTAAAAAAAAGGGGGTATACAATCTAAAAATGTCACTCGGAACGTACGATGTCACCCCCAAAAGTGAAAATGTTGAAAATCAGCTTTAAAATTGCTGTAAGCTATTGGCAGAAGTGAATCGCTTGAAAAATGCAATGTTTTCGTGCAGCGTACTTTTTTTTTTTTTGCTGTATTTGGTCATATAACTTCATGTATAGAAGTCCACAGTCCATTAGGTATTTCAGAAAGCCTAATACATATAAGCAAATGCAAAATCCATTTTTCAATCCTCCTACTTTATTTATTCCTTCCAATCTTTAATACATTTTCCAGTGTGTAGTTAACTAAAACTTTTCTATCCGTATCCCTAATTTGAATGTATATAATTGTGCGTTTTTAACCAATCTGTAATTCTGTTGCGGGGATGACTCTGTTCCCCTACGCTTCACACACCGTTTGCTGGCCGACACGTGCCAGATCACGCTATGTGTTTATGCCTCAGCCTCGTTTCCAAATCGATACTGAGCTGTAACGT
>NW_006436286.1:2787349-2794848 GCF_000325575.1 Pteropus alecto | reverse complement strand
AAAAGCACAAGTAGGACACAGCACGCTGAACTCTCGCGAACTCAACACACGCGTGTGCCAGCTCGGAAGTCACGGGGCAGCACGTGGCTTCCTCCCGCCATCCCACTCCAGCTGCCCGGAGCGCCCGATGGGGCCACGGAGAAATTTTGCCAGCTTCCGTGTTTCGCACGTGTGCGAGGAACCACCCGATATTCACTATCCAGGGAGGGGGTGAACGTCAGGTTTGTAGGGTGACTCCTTAGTTTCACGTCTATTCTCATTCGTGAGTTCTGACTGCTCTGTGGGGTCCCAGTGGGTGCACCGAGCATGGAATTTGTCCCCTCCCCGCTGATGAGAACTGGGTCAGTTTTCAGCACGGAGCTGTGTCCACTCCAGCTGCGGTGGCCACTCCAGAGCGCCTCTGTCTGTGGTGGCCGTGCACGATCCTGTTAGGGTCGTCCGTGTCAGGCAGCGGGCCGAGTGTGTACACATTACAGCCGCTGCCAATGGTGTTGCGAATAAGCCAGTAACTAACTAGTCAATGACCAAACGGATGCTGCTAATTGACGCTCCCACCGGCGGTCCCCGGATGCCAACTGCCCCACAGCCATGGTCCATGCGAGCATCTTGTGATGTTAACAGCATTTCCCTGAAGTGGAAGAGGTTAAACGTTTTCTTTTACATTTTCATGGACTGTGTGTTTATCCCTTTTTGCATAGTGTCTATTCAGAGGTTTTGTTTTGTTTTGTTTTTATCCATTTTTCTAATGGGTTTTCAGTACATACATTTTATTTGACTGGATTCTTTACATCTTCCAGCTTGACGTACTTTACCAGGTGTATAAAGCAAATCTCGTCTCCCTCTCTAGTTTTTGGGCCCGTCTCTCTCGCTGGTGAATTTGGTAAACAGTAGCTTCTGATAGGTCTTGATATGAGCCAAGTGTTTTTCCTCCTGTTTTAAATGTTCTTGTCTTCTCTTCAGAAAAAATTTTCTCATTAGTTAGGAAGCTGCTCTTGTATATTTTTCTTAAAGCTATTAATCGTGTTCTTAAAGTCAAGAACTCAAATTAAGGACATAAGAAATTAGGACGAGCGTGAATGCAGCTAGAGGCCGGGTTACAAAACCAGAAGACAGTTCGAGAGTAAGTGTCCCCCAAAAAGCACAGGCTGAACACCACTGGAAAATTCAAGGGAGGGTTGAAAATTCAGGAGAAGGCTCCGAGGAAGTCAATCCAGAGTCGATAGGGCCATTGAGATGTTAGGACGAAGCATAGGGAAATGAGAAGGTGGCTGAAATAACCTGAAATTTACTGATAGTTACTTGAAATGTAAATGGACAAAATACTAACTTTTTAAGGCCAGGTGATGTATTCTACAGAGTTGTTAACAGTCATTTTGGATATTCTTCTATTGAACATTAAACAGTCTCTGAATGATGTTTGAAAATTTGGCACACAGGAAAGTCTGTTTCTACAGAATATATTCATGTTGAAATTGTGGGTGAGAAAGGAAACATTTAAAATGTTGAGAGAAGCATCAAACACGACTCCTCACACACAAACGTATTAAGGTTTTTTTTTTCTACCAGCAGGATCTGAGGGGATGAATAAGCCCGCTTGTGTTTTTGTAGGAAGATTCAGGAATCTCTCGAATCCCGTGGTGAGACGGGACATCTCTTCTGCCTGATCCACTGATTGGGTCTTCTGCTCTCCGCCATCACAGGGGGACCGGTCACTGCCTTTTCTAGCCGAGGGCGGCAGTCTGCAGCTCCGGGGACACCGGCCTCTGTCTGGACTCCGAGCCAGTCTCCCCCGGTGAGTGCAGAATCTACGTAGACAGAAGAGGGTCCCTTCGCACCTCGTTCCTTCTGTAAAACCTCTTGAAGTTAGCCGACTGTTCTCTCACAATAAGATAATGATCTGGAAAGTTAAGTCTCACGTCTGAGTATTTGTTGAGTGATATGCAAAGTATCATGTTTTTTTTGGTAGGTGAAGGCTTCTTGGGATGGCAGGCCGGTGTTGTTTTTATAACCTGCTTCACCAGGAGGAGGAAATAGTCCTTTTTTTCCTGACCCGTTCAGAAAATCGTTTCTCCAGAACGTGCTGGGTCTTTCATTCAGCTGTGTGATCAAACATCACGTCACCCTTCAGTCCCTTCTCGATCTCCCGGTCACCCTAGTTGCTATTAATTTCTCTCTCTCCCTCTCTGCCTTATTGTTTATCACGGCACTTAATTATACTTGATTAAGACTAAATCCATCAGTCTGTTGATTAACTTTTTTTCTCTCCACGATTCAAGTAAATGGGAGCAATGACTTCAAGTTTATTTCTGGGTCACAGGTTTTAGTACTCGGCTTGCCACATCATGGGCGCTAAATTACTGAATTACTCAATGCTAAATTACTGAAATTCTGGGTGTGACCTTAAAAGTGAGAGTCTTCGTAATTATCAATAACTAGCAAAAGGAGTCTCATAAATATCACCAGATACTCATCTCTCCTATAAGCTAAAGGAGAGAGAACATTCTGTGCCATAAACTATAGTTCAAAGAATCTGATTTGAAAAGTTTCCAAAAGGACAGTATCCACAAGACTAGGAATCTTATGCACTCCTCCAATAATGAGAATTAAGTGGTACTTTCCTTAACTAAATCAATTATTTTTTTTGCTCTTCTCAATTAGTATCAATTTATTCTTAGAAGTACCCTTGAGCTTCAGAAATTGTTACAGTGCTCTGTGAAAGTAACCTTCAGCCTCTGAAACTAAATGTCTAATCTTGATGGGTTGCCTGACTTGATCATTTGTTGCCCTGGTAATAATGTAATAATTAATATCTCTTCACAGATGGTATAACACTTATGATTTATTAAATCATAACGTGATTAGCATTTTTTTCCCATAAGCATGCAGACAGTTAAAAATATATATATACGAATCTCCTAGCTTTATCACTTAAAGAGTTGCAAAGTCTGTGTTTTACTTACATTCACGAAGACCTTACGTGGTCCTCCCGTCTGGCGCTGCCATCTCTCCAGCCCTCTGACGGCATGTTCCTTCCGCCCCTCCAGCCACGCGAGCCTCCCCACAGCTTCCCAAGCACATACGAACCACAGGGCCTCTGCACAGGTTCTTTCCTCTGCCTGCCATAATTCCCCGTCTGCCCTTCATGCGTAACTCTTATGAGCCTTCAAATCTCAGCTCGGATGTCCCTTACACAGGAGAAGCCTTCCCAAATCCCACAGACCAGACTGAGACCCCCTCTTTTGCACGCAGGGCGTTTGCCCCCACCCCCCCTTTTCATTCAATGCACTTGTCGGAGTTGCAGTTTCACATTTATTGGCGTGATCTTTGGGTTAATATCTGTCTCCCTGAATGGACTCTGAGCTCCGTGACAGCAGGCGCTGTGTCTGGTTTTCACACCATTCTATGCCCCATGCTGAGCATCTGATGGGCACTCCAATATTTGTCAAATAAATAAATGCAAGCCGGGGATAAATCCTGATACATATTGTCACCTTGAGAAAGCCTGTCAGAGTCCCCAGCTCAGGCTCTGTGCAGCCCAAATATAAAGAAGTTACAGTGTCTGTCAGACCCGAGAACTTTCTGTATTTCTCTTCTTCCTCCTACAAGCCCTGAAGCGGTGAGGAAGAAAACATTCTCCCCTTACAGGGTAAAAGTAAGACGGACCCTTCGTTCCCTAGAGAATAACCCATCTGAGCCCCTGGGAAAAGCGTTGTGTGGTTTCGGCCCGCACTCGGGCCCTCCAGCCCAGCGAGCCGCCCCTCTTCTGGGAGGGCAGGTTTTTAATCAACGCAACAAAGCCGTGCGTAACTGACGCGTGGGGCTGGAACGCTTTGGTTCCCAAACCTGATTGATCATCAGAATCAACCAGAGGTGATCGAAAACAAATACAAACAAACAAACAAAGAAAAAACTAGGTTCTTGGGTCTCACCTTCAATGGTTTTGGGAATCTGAATTTTTTTTAAAAAAAATTCCGCAGGTGATGCTGCTGCTGCGTGTCGCTTGGGCTGGAAACCGCTGATCTGGGACGAGAAGACCAGGCAGCCTCAGAAGACCTCACAGCCACCTGGTCTGCGACTTCGAGAAACCTCAGTCTCTGCTTCTTTGTACACTGTGTGAGGCCAGTAATGCTCGCTCTGCCTTCCTCGCCAAAACGCAAAGGTAAGTCAAGACAACAGGCTGGAAATCATTTTGAAAAAGAACAGTCTTTGCCACCAGCAAACATTTCTCAAAGAGCCCCTTCGTGATCTCGGTCCGAGTTGGGTCTGGATATAATCTTAAAAACCACTTCATCAAGGTGCGGACTTAGTCTGCTCCCTTCCTACACGATGACGCAGTTAATCTTCACATTATCCCCTCCCTATTGTGCATTTAGAAGACCTTGACACACATGACCTTCTCCTAGGTCAGCACGTTTCCTTCATGCTTAGGCCTCACGAACCACCAGCATTCCCAGACTCCACACTCAGTTTTCTCAGCCTCGAGCTCACCTGACCTCGCATATTTGGCGTATGGCATTCTAGCTGTCTCCCAAGGAAGACCTGACAAGCTCCTCATGGCTCCCTTAGGCGCTGACGCCCGACGCCGCCCACCAGCTCACCTTGACAGCGGGGCCAAGCTCTAATCCTACCTCAGTGGCGACGGCAGACACTGTGGCTGTGCTCTTTGTAGTTATGACATTTCCGTCCCTGACCTTGGAGGAAAGGACAGACAGGGAGCAAGGAGCACCCCTACCCACGATGGTCAGGTCTTGATCCAGTTCCTCCACTTAGGAGAAATGCAACTTTGAACAAATATCACTGTCTCTAAGCACTGGATCCCCCTCACCTGTAAAAACAAAGATGCTACCAGCCATTCAGAGGGTTTTGGTGAGGATTAAACGCACTGGCGTACGTGAAAACACCTAGCTCATGGTGAGCCCTCAAGGATCACCCACTTTCTTTTCTTGCCTCGGGCTTCTCAAAATACCAAATTAAGGCGGAACTTGAGGAATAAGTCCTCCGACATCTGTGTAAGGGCCACGAAACTGCTACCTCCATGGCTCTCAGCTCCTGCCGTGCATTTTGGGAGATTTGGTAAGATACAGATGCTCAGACACGACCCTTAGGTTAACCAAGTCTGACTCTCTCAGGGTGGGACCCAGACATGCTTGTATTCACAACTCCCCAGGTGAGTCTGAATTACACCTGGCTGATGATCATAAGCACCACCCTATGCGCGGTTCCCCTGTTTGTAAGTTTGTCATCGCACTCGATCCTCGCCAGGTGGCATCAGTATTCTCATTTTCCAGACAAGGAAGGGACTCACTTGCTACTGAGCAGATTCAGGAAAGAGCTAAGGCCCCGTCATTCAGTTGGATGGAAAGGCTGAGCCGGTCCCACTTTCCCGGGAAGCCACGGTTGATAGGTAGTGCGCATGTCATCTCCATCGGAGGAGTATAGGTTGGGAAGAGTTAAGGACTCTTCCCAGGAGTAAGGAGCAGTTACGTTCCCTGAGGAGGCAGAAATCCAGGGGAGAAAGGGTCTGAGGGTGCAATGGAGGTTCAGGTGGAATGGAGGAGACTGTCCCTGAGGAAGTGTCAACTGCCCAATGTCCGAGCCAGCATGAAGGGCACAGAGCTCAGCTGAGTACAAGCTCCACGGTCACACATTCCTGGGTCTTTTGTTTTTTACTAACTAGCCGCATGACCTCACACAAAGTGACTCTACTAACTCTAAGCCTGTGGGACCTCAACAGAGGTTGGGTGGGGGGTGTAATACAAACTCCCACAGAGGGACGTTGTCAGAATCGCATGCGATCAACTTCCTCTGCCAGGCACAGTAAGTGGCCGTTAGAAAGGCAGCAGAGCACAGTCGTGAGAGGCTACAGGCCCTGCGCTCGCATAGGGTAGGCACGCCCGAAGTCCAGCCTCGTCCCTTATTAACGACATAAACCTGGGTAAGCCGGGCACAGTTCCCTACGACTCAGTGTCCTCGTTTGCAAAATGGGGGTAATAATATTACCTCTGAGAGCAATTCTAAGTATTAAGACAGTCAACACATGTGTTTAGAAGAGTAGCTGGCACATACAGAACACTCAGTCAATGTGGGTTACCGCTGTTTTTTTTTATGTGATCATTAAATGTTAGCAGGTCACTGGAAAGACCCTCAGAAAAGGTTCCCAGGGGTCACAGAACACCCCTGCTCTTCCGTGTCATGGAAAGTCACTAACTATTTCCTTGGCTCTTGGCTTTGTTCAAGCTGTGTACTTGGAGCAACTGGCATAGGAAGGACACACAATATCGACGAGATTGTCACTTCCACGATGTCACACACGTCAAGCAGCAGTGGGCTCCGGTGGTCCTAGAAACAGACACATGGTCCCAGATAACCTTCACCGTCACTGGCATCCAATCACTCAGAGGGAGCATGTGTGGTCATGATCAAACCCCCTCTTTATTAAATTATTGCCTCCTGCTAGGAGCTCTTAGGCGAAAGGAGGAAGTTATCTAAAAAAAACATCTGGCGTCTTCCCAACCTTCGTCCTACTCCCAGCTCGGGATCCCAGGCTATATATAGAGTGCTCTAACTGCACAATGGGCTCTTAGGGTAACTAACTCAGGTATCCTTCGCCTTTAAGAAGGAAAAGTCCCCAGGACATGACGTTCTGGCCTCGGTCACACAGAGAGCCAAACTGCATACGACGACTTAGACTCAAGTCTTTTCTTATCCTTGAGAGAAGGAAATTAAACTGTCACGTTTGCAGAAAGGTAACCCAGAATGCTGGGCAGTACATCCTGGCTGCCAAATCACTAGTAGGAAAAGCGAATGCTTTTGATAATTCAAAGAAATTATTTTGACCTGGAGTGGTTAATACGGTTTTTATGGAGGGAGACTAAACTAAGGCCAAATATGAAATTAGTAATGAAAACAGCCACAAGATATTGATTTTCCTACGCATCCTGGCTGCCAAATCACTAGTAGGAAAAGCGAACGCTTTTGATAATTCAAAGAAAACATATTATTTTGACCCAGAGTGGTTAGATACGGTTTTTATGGAGGGAGACTAAACTAAGGCTAAATATGAAATTAGTAATGAAAACAGCCACAGGATATTGATTTTCCTACACCAAGGCATCGTCTCATTGAATTATACACCTTTTGTGGTACGTAGATGATATGAGCCTCACTGTCCCATTGAGGCTCTCAGAGGTGGAGGGCTTTGTCCAAGGTCACCCAGCAAGCCGGCACAGGAGATGGGGTGTGCCCTTGAAGTCAGACTCCAGAGTCTGCCCCCAAACCATCACGCCGCGCCGGCAGAGAGGGAGGAGGGTGCTTCAGGCGGGGTGAGGCCGAGGCGGAGGGCGAGTGTTCCAGGCCTTGGCAACCTTGTTGCGGGACAAAGCTGGCCCAGGAGGGTCAGAATGCCCTGCGCCTGCGCCCCCGGAGGGGCCCTGGGAGAAGGTGGACACTTGCGCTTCCCTGGCGTCCTGCGCCCGGGCGTCGCGCCTCTGGGGGTCCGC
>NW_006436286.1:2785142-2786940 GCF_000325575.1 Pteropus alecto | reverse complement strand
TCGGAGTGACCGCCTTGGTCGCCGGGGCTGCGCGGAAACAGGTTTATTCACTCAGCCCTGGAGGCGGGGAGGCCCAGACCCGGCTCCAGCAGAGTCGTGTCCGGCCGCCCGCATCACAAGGGCGCTGATCCCGCTCGTGGGGTTCCCCACCCTATCACCCCCAAAGGCCCGCCTCCTCATGCCATCGCGTTGTCGTTCAGCATTTTATAGACAAGATGCGGGGGTGGGGGGGTCGGGGGACGGAGTGCGGCGCACAAACATTCAGTCCCTATCCAAGGCCCAGGGTGGGTCGCTGGACTTCGCTGAGCCTCGTGTCTAAGGAAAGGACGATTGCAATCTCTCAATCGCCGGAGCATAGTGAATGTTCAGTAAGCGGGGAAGGGCTGCGGGGTCGAGTAGCTGGACTTGCCTTGGTTTCCCTGGGACAGAGCAAACAGTGCGTGGGACCAAGCGGAACAGGCAAGGAAGCCTCTGAGCACGGCTGTGGCAGCAGGGGACAGAGCCCAGTCCAAGCTCAGCTCCGCTGAACTGTGGGCCGGGACTGGGGAGTGAGTGCCCGAGGCTTTGTGGTATTTCCTGAGGTTGAAAGTCTTTCCTCTGCGTTTGGGCCGTCTGTGTTGGCTGGTCGGTGCCTCCTGCTCTCCCACAGGGACTGGGATTGGGTCGCCATCCTCCAGGGTGATGACTTTTCAAAGAACGACTCCCAGGCCCTTGAGAGAGACATTTTCGGGTTGTGAAGCAGGAAAGCGGCTTTAAGAAAGGGCTACCTATATTTCAAAAAGACAGAAAAAGAATGTATAACGGGAAGTTTTGTAAAGAAATTGCTTTAAGGGAGGTCAGGACCTGGAGCCAGGAGGAGCCTCTGTAAAGGTCAGTCAAGCTCAGAGGACTGTTCAGGCCATCGTAGTTACTTCATTGTATGCAGTATAGATGGATCTAAAAGACATTCATATTTTAGTAGGATTAAGAAAGATGCCATGTTTCATTCAGAACGTTCAGTGCTTTATAAGAAAAGCAAATGAGGTAGTCTAGTGACTACAAATCTCATTCGAATAACTTAGGACCGTCAGGAATATAATCGCTTAATTTTCAATAACCCCATCTCATTGTTCTTTTGAGCCCACATGTCAGTAGGTTGCCCTAAAACTTTTCAGACCCAAATCAAGCAGAATTGACGACTGAGCTTCTGGGCCAGATGGAGCCACCTGTTCAGCTCAGCCTGGTCCTGGAGTTTTCACAGTGGCGTCTCATCCATGGGTTGTCGCTAGTTGGTCTTGTGAGGAGGGATGTTGGTGGGAAGAACCTGTGTTGCCACCTTGATGGCAACACCTTGATGGCAACACCTTGATGTTCCCACCAACATTCCCCTATAGATTGTTTTTTAATTAAATGTCCAAGTTTATTTCTTATTTTTAAAAGTTTGAGTTGTTACCTTTTTATGATTGGCTTGTCGCAATGCTTTATATATTCTGGCTACAAGTCTGTTGTTAAATATATGTATTAGAAATATTTTCTCTCCTTCTGTGGCTTTCCTTTTTAATGTCATGATGATAGTTTTTGATGAGCAGAAGGTTTAGATTTTGATGAAACTGCTTTTTATGGTCTGTGCCTTTTCTGTTCACTTTGAGAAATCTCTGCCTACCCCAATCAAAGTCACAAAGATCTTTTTTTTTTTCCTGGTAGTTTTATTAATTTCACTGTTATGTTTAAGTCTTGGAGCCCTTCTTCCTCCATCCTTTGAAATTCTAATCTAATGCCCATTTGTGAAATTTCTAAATCTCATATATATATATATATA
>NW_006436286.1:2772603-2785118 GCF_000325575.1 Pteropus alecto | reverse complement strand
GCCTTGAAAATAGTAAACATAGTTATTTTAAACTTCGTTCCTGATCATTTTGCGTCAGACGTTATATTCATAAAAATTGCTTGTAGGCATAGTTGACTCCAGGATGATGATGGTTTTCTTCAGAGAGGATTTATTTTTTATGCCAGGGACCTGTAGGCATTTGCAATCTGAAATCAACTTTATCTAGCACCAAGGATGGAAATTATTTGAATTGGGGCTACAGTCCCTGTGAAAGCCAGTCTCCTTCATGCTTATCCTTATATTTATAAGGTGAAGTCCTAAAGGAATACCTCCCCTTCCTGGCCCTGAGTTTCAGCTCTCTTCCTGGCAGCCCCAGGATGTTAAGTCACGTGTTCAAGATGATACAGTTAACGACCTAGACCGGCTGACTTTGGATCCCAGGTTATTAATAACTTCACCATGCCACCCACACCATGAGGGAAGGGCTTTATCTGTTTTGTTTCCCATTGTGTACCCACGCCTAACATGGCGCATAGTAGATATCCAGAAAATAGTCATTAAATATAAGAATAAATCTGCTCCCATTAGCAATGTTGTTAATATAGGTAGATATTTCCAATCTCGCAAATTATTGAGTGGCATTTCGGGCTTATAAGTATAGCGTGATTTTATGTACTACCTTGTATTTTTGCTGCTGATGATTATTGATTTATTTGGTATTGTTTCTGAATTAGTATTCTGATAAGAATTGGGAAAGCTGCTGGCCAGGTTTACCTGGAAACTTGCACCAATAACTTAATGATCTTTGTTTTGTGCTCGAAGTTTTGTACATCTTAGAAGCTCAGTAGATTCTGAATAAATTTAAAAATTCTCAAATATTTCAAGTGCTTATTGTTTCTTGTTATCCTTTAAGCTTGATAGAAAATTAAGTAACTCAAATGTAAGTAATTTACTTGTCTAAAATTTGCATTTTGTTAGATGGCTTTAATTTCTTTCTTAAAAATCTTTACTTCCTCCATAGAGTTGAAGAATGGATTTGTTGGAGTTGAACAAATTTATGGTTCTTCTGTGGAAGAATTTCATTTTAAAGGTGAGTTCAGCTATTTATAGGATTTTTGCAACATCTAAGAGACCACAGTGGGAAAATTCTGGCAGCATGATTGCTGTGTTTCAGTTTATACTATTCTGGCAGCATGATTGCTGTGTTTCAATTTATACTATTGTGTTTTTCTCAGTTCTAGAGCTAAGGGTATCTCTTCATAGAGTGAAATCATAGCAGAATGACTCCTACAAAGGAGAAAAAAAACAGTCCAGGAAACTCCTGCTAGCATACATTGAACCTGTTCTTTTTGACCAGCTATACCTTCTTTTATGAAACGTCTGTTCATATAAAATAATTAGGCATTTGCAAAGTTAATGTGCTCTTGGGATAGTTAACAATCTTTTTTTTTTTTTCATCTAGAGACGGCAGTTCTTTGCTATAGTTGTGGAAATCATCCTAACTTTACTATTTGCTGGCTCGCTTCTGTTAACACGCAAGTTTACCGTTATAAGGAAGAGTGGACCTTATAGTTACACTAGCCAGCCTGTCGATGAGTTGCCCTCATTCCTGAGAAGTGTCCCTTTTCCTGGCCTGTGGGAACTGGCTTTCGTGCCTTCCAAAAGTGTCGTGGTGAGGGACATCGTTGAAGCTGTGAAGATGGATTTACACTACAATTTTAAAGGTTAGACATGAAGGTTTTCTGAAAAAATGTATTATTATTTTAGCGAAGACACTTACAACCTTTTAACTGGGTATAACCTTCTAAGTAAAACATGGCAGGATATCCTCATAACCAGGTAGTGAACTCCTAAATCTAATATTATGGACTTCGTTAAACTTGAGAGTTAAATTTGCATAAAATAATTTCTCCTGGAGCCCAAAGCAAATAGTATTTTAATATTAGGTGACCCATCTCTATGATTTTGGGTGATTGTCCAGTTCTGTGGTACTGTCTTCCTTGGTTCTGGTCGTGCTGCTTAAACGTGGGTGAGTATAACTCCGAAGTACGGGAAGGCGCAGCATCAACACAAGCCCTCATTCTGGACGCAGACTCAGTGCTCAGTTATTTCAAACACTGTTTATGTAAAAACGTTGCCCAGTGCGTGGATGAATGCTTTATAGAAGACTCAGGCTGTAGAGAATTATTCTAAAAATTCGCCGTTCTTCACTCTCAACTCAGTTTCTCTCTTTTTTCTCCCAGAGATAAACATCAGAATTTTGATGAAAATCCCTCTAGCTCCTTCTCTTTACACACGTGTATTTATTCAGTAGTGTATTTTTTCAGTCTTTTTCGTCTCAAAGCATTTGAGAGTCCTTGAAAGTAGATGACATCTCAAAACATTTATTTAAAAAAAAAAACTGAAGCAGAAGAATGTAAAATCTCAATGAGTTTAAAAGTATGCAGCACAAATATTTTAATAAATTTAGTCTCTCACAGGCTGCTTTGGGTTGTCCAAATTTTTTTATAATTTCCGCTCTGATTTCTTTGATGCGTGGGATTTTTAGAACTGGATTACTTAACTTCCAAACACCTGGGGATTTGTTGTTATCTTTCTGTTGTTGATTTCTATTTTAATTTCCTTGAATCAGGGTGTATACTCTAATTACGGTTGGTCGAAATTTTGAGCATTATTTATGGCTAGTTTATGGTATATTTTGATAAATGTTCCATGTACCTTTATAAAGACTATATTCTGTAGGTTTTGCCTGTAGTATCCTAGAAATGTCATCTAGGTCAAGTTGTCAAGTTGGTTAATCATTGTGCTTTTCAAATCTTCTGTGCGCTTATATTTTTCATCTGTTTATCCTGTTAGTTGTTGAGAGAGGAATTAAATTTCCAGCTAAGTGTCATTAGTATTCAAAAGGTTATAGCCATTAAAATAATATTAAAATTTTCTTTTTGCTTATGTATTATGAAATTAATAGGTCATGTGGTCTTTCCGTTGAACTGTTTTAGAAAATATTTCTCAGTTCTCTGTTTTAAATAGATTCCAGGTCTATAAAGAAATGTCGATTTTTTAAATTTATTAATCAGATTAATCATGGTTACTATAGAGTCCCTACCAGAAAGTTCTGATATCTAGATTACTTGTGTATATTTTTTTCTCTTAAGTCATTGAGTTCTGTTTTGTAGCCTATCTTGTATATTTTAATTCACTGGCAGACATTGTGGACGGAAAGAATTAGGGGCTCCTGAGGGCACTTCTTTATCCGAAGAAGGTTAAATTTTCCTTCCTGACGGTTTTTAGAGTACTTGATCAGTTCGACCCCATCGAAAGCTGGTTTTAGGCTGCAGGAAGGACTGTTCTATTTCAGCTTCCTCTTTACTCCTGAGATACTCTGTGTCCTAGGGCATGGTCATTACTCCCAGGGCATGCCCCTTCCAGGGCGTCAACTGGAAGTCCGGAGTATTTTTGAAGGCCCCTCTGCCTTTGTGGGGCTTGAGCTCCATGCTCTGTCTCCCCAGCATTGTCTAAGTGCTGATATCACTGCTCAGCATTTTATCCTGGCCTCGGCTGGTTTCTTGGAGGCTCGTCCTGTGCAAGCTCAGCTTAGGATGCGGCCACTGACTTCAGGGGAATTGACATGCTGATTTTGCACCTCGCTTCTTTGCTATTCTCTTCTCCTTAGAGTTTTGCCTCTCAAGTCTCAGACATTTCAGCAGCCTGAACTCTTACCCCCTTTTAAGTCAGCAACCTTTTGCAACGCTTTCAGCGGCAATACCAGGGTGAATATGACATTTATCTTGTGCATTTCCTTTTTTTTCGAGGCTTGTATCTCCATACGTCCTGTTCATCTTTGTTGCTTTCAAACAGTTTTTTTATAGATTTTGTCCAACTTTTACGTAGTGGGAAAGTTTTTCATCTTACCTATCATAGCTGGAACCGGAAGTCCTCGTATGAGAATTTTAAAATTTTCTGCTGGTTACTTCCAAGGTTTTTATATTCAGAGAATAAAGTCTTTAAGATTTCGATTCCTCAGAATTTATTAATGTTCTTTTGCATGTCTTAAAACACGATTGACTTGTATACAAATTCCTTGTGTGCTATGTAGTGATGTATATTCTGGGTGGTCATAGACTAGACCCCAGTTAGGTGTTTATCAGATTTTCTTGGCCTCATGTGCTCCCCAGGCCTCGGCCACCACTGCCCTTACAATGGCAGGCTCACTTACCGTGATCCCAGCCACACACCTGGAAATGGCCGCATCCCCCTGTGGACTCAGTTATAGCCCTGTTTGGCCTTGGCCCTGCCATCAGCACCATTGGCCAAGGACCCAGGAGGAGTCACACCCACCTAGGCCCGCTGACCTTGGTTCTGGCTGTGGACCCTTTAGAGACTGGTGACGTGGCTCTGGCCCCTCTCAGCTGTGGACAGGCAGTAATCCTGCCCACCCAGGAGCCCACCGGGAGACGTGCCTGCCTGTGTGCCTGGACACAGGCTTGCAAACCTCAGCCTGACTGCGGATCTTGAAGTGGCCCTGAAGCCTGGCTCCAGCCCTTCTGAGCGGTGATCCGGAAGCTGTCAGACACTTTGCCTTTGTGTGGTCAGCTCATACACTAGGCGTTTCTCTCTCTGCAGTTCAAGGCTTTTCATCTGAAAGTGACTTTGAAGATTACGTTAAGCAAGAGAATAACTCTGAAAGAGTGATGGTTGCCTTTGTCTTTGACCATGAGTTCAAAAATAGCCACGATCCCCTGCCGCTTAAGGTAAGAACGTTTTTATGTAGAGGTCTCGTAATTGTAATTCTACTTTCCAGAGATTCCATTTGGTAGATGGGGAGACCGTAACTTATCCAGGGCCATGCTGCTTGTACGTAGCAGAGCAGGGACTTAAATCCAAATCTAATTCATTTTAGTGTCTGTGCATTTATTTAACCAGTGCTTTATGCCAATGGAGAAAGAACTGAATTCACCACCTACCAGACCTTCCGTTTGTAAATCAGGATAGTAGGGAATGTTGACGACCAAGGATGTCGCCTTTACCACTGTATCTGATATGGCCACCATCTCCAGCTCCACACGTGATAGTGAAGTAAATACATGTCTCTGGGTCAAAAGACCTGATGTAATAAAGCAGACACACCTCCACTAGCAAGGAGCTCGAGCAGGAAACTTGCCTCTTTCTTTTGAATGAAACTCATCATTTCTTTTCTAAATCTAAATGTAGAAAATAGTGCTAAGGCTTAGCCAGGCTTCATCAGAATTAGAACATCTGCAAATAACCGAGGGAGATTCTGATAACAGCCCCCAAGAAGGAGAGACAAAGACACTGCTTTGAACCTGGCGTCTCTGGTGTCGAGGTGTGAGGTGTAGAGATACACACGGAGCCAGAATTCCGCGTTTAAGTTACAGGTGGTTGGCAGCAGAATGGGAAAGGAAAGAAACCCACAGGGTTGTGAGTGGGGTCGTGGGAAGTTTTCATGGGGTCCCATCGCTCCCCCACTCCCTTCATAGACGTCAGCTCCCCTCAGGTGGGCTGACTCGGCATAAAGTGATGCTGATGTGGGCTTCGCAGTGTCCAGAGAGCCTGGTCACAGTGTTTTCGATGTGGTTTCCGACTCCCGCGCAGTAGAATCTCCCTCACCCCGCCCCTCGACTCGCCTTGTTACTTACTTCACTGCTTGCCCCGCAGCATCTCTTCTCACCATGCCTGCTCCTTCCCTCTTCCATACACCCATACGTTTTCTATACGTATCTCTATCACTGAATTTATTGTACTGTAAACATATGGGTTTTTTTTTCTAAACTAGAACTTGAGCTCCTTGAGTAACAGGAGCTGTGTCTTAATCCCTGAACGTGTAATATGTACCTAAAACTTTTGTCTTGGTAACTGAATGGATGAATATTTACCTTGATTTATGGCATCGGCCTGTCCCTCCGGATCTTACTGACCCGTCTCGCTTTTGGCCACCTTTGGACTATTGCTGTCGTGACACTGTTTGGGCCCATCGTGATCTGCACTGAAGTTTCCCTAGTTCTCCTGAATTAGTGGTATCTTTCATCGCATGATGAAAGTGTGTGACACTCCACATTTATATTTTAATACATTCCTCTTCTGTCCTCAGGTAGGATTCTTTCTTATGTTATTGTCACTTTTAGGACAGGAGATTTTCCCTCCCAGAACACTTATCTGACATAAAGGGAAGAGAAATTAACAACACCTTTCGGTCTATTTCATTTCCGAATGCTTGCCAGCCGTCTACGTAGGGAGAAATACATCCACGACCCGTAGTGTAGCCTTACAACAGGTTTGCTCCCAGTTCCTGATTTCAGAATCCACTTCGGTGCTTATCAGTCGGCCTCAAAATCACTTATTTGCAACTGTACTCCAACTTCCTTCAGTCTCTCTTTCTTGCTTAATTTTTGTTTGTTTGTTTGTTTATAGATACTGTTTCTTACTGTTTCTTATTTTGTTTCTTGTAGGTAAAATATTATCTGCGTTTTAGTAGTTTTCCGAGGAACAAGGACTTAGATTTTGATCACCCCAGAAACTGGCATACAGGTTCTCTCTTTCCAACTTCTCCTTCCGTGGGACCCAGAAACGAGCAAGATTCAAATGGGGGGAGTCCTGGTGAGCACCTTTCACTGTACTTATTTTGATAATCCTCCTTTTATAGTAAGTGCCCTCATATTTCTTCAGCCTTGGGATGAAAATTATTTTTAACTTAATCTACTGGTGATTTTTTTTTTCATTTAAAAAATTTTCAGTGTCCAAAAACCCATGTGAAAAATCCTATACATCGGAACAACATATTTTATCCTTTCCTGATCGTTATCACACTATATCCTTATATCTGCATGTAGATTTACTTAGGACATTTTGATTTTACTGACTTCCTGTGTACATTGCCAGGTACTGACACAGACTAAATAATTAAAACTGTATGGTATTCCGTTGGGCTGAGAAACAGTTTTTAATACAGCTATGGTAATTTAAAATTTACTGCACAAACTACCGTTCAAAAGTCTTTAATGTGGAGCTTTGCTTTTACCAACAATAATGCAGATTTACCCTGAGGAAATTATTCAACAAGAGAAACAAGCTATAACCAATTTAGCATAATTCTTAAATGTTTGAAATAACCTAAATCTTAAATATGATTATTGGATAGTACAAGTATAAAATATAACTTGACAGATAATTATGCAATCTTTAAAATCAGAATTGCATTTCGCGATTAGAGCTATATAAGCTGCATGTTCATCCACACGAAACTGGGGTGGATATCCAAATATGAAAATGTCTACTCTGTTAGGGTAGAGGATTGTGTTGCATATTATCGTTGTTTCCTTTAAAAAATATTTCGAACATTATTTTTGTCATAATATTTAAAAGGGAATCGTGTGTTTTCCAATTTGTGTTATGAACTAAGCCTGGAGTTTCACTTTATAAGGGTTAGACTGGTGGAAAACTTAGAAAGCTGGGTGCTGCTGAGAGTTGCCAGGGATGTGAGGATGAAGACAGCCAGATGCACTGCCGGAGGGAGGGCACGTGGGCTGATACGGCCCCTCTGGGGAGCCATCTGTCAGTGGTGGCTGTCCTCGTCTGATCCGGCTGCCGTAACAAAATACCACAGACTGGCTAGTTTGCAAATAATAAATTTATTTCTCATAGTTCCAAAGGCTGGGCAGTCCAAGATCGAGGTGCTAGTCTGGCGATGGCCCCCTCCTTGATCTAGAGCCTATATGTTTTAGCTGTGCCTCCGCCTGGTGGAGGAGGCCGGAGCTGCTGTTATAAGGCTCTAATCCCATCTATGAGGCCTCCGCTCTCTCTCGTGGCTTAAGCATCTCGCAAATGCCCCCCTTTTAATGCCATCGCCTGTAAGAATGCTGGGGAGACACAAACATTCAGCCCACAGCAGTGAGCAAATTAAGAGTATGTTCCTGAGTATAAACACTACTAAATTCTTTTATAGATGCATAAGAATGTTCCTGACGGTGTTGTTTGTGGTGGCAAGGAGTAGGAGGCAGTCAGGGCAGCTGATTAGAAAGACTGGACTAGGCGTATGCATAGCAGCATCTGAAAAAATGTAGAACTCAGGAATGAAAATTTGTAACTCGATTTCATTTACATAAGATATATGCAAACGGAATGCTAATATAAATATGAAAAGGACACATACAAACATGAGGATACTCGTCAAAACACGTTAGGAATGTGGTCAGTGGGAAGGAGAGGGGCAAGGAAAAAAGGGATAAATAAATAAAATGGGTTAAGGGACATGGACCAATGCGTGGGTCATGAACTGAGGGGTGTGAGTAACTCAGCCTTCTGCACTTGAAGCTAAAAATGCTTTGTGTGCACGTGTGATGTGTGTATATATAAACACTTTATGCGCGTGACCCAAAAAAGAAATAATGCATGTTAACAGACTAATTGACCAAAGCACCTAAGCCGATTTCTTACTGTTAATGATCTACTTGTCTCCTTAAAGTCTCATCCTTAATATAACCTTAATTTACACAATAATCCTAAAAAGATAATTATTATTTAAATAATACTTACTTTTACCCTAACTTCTTTTTTTTTTCCTCCAATAATAATGGCTAAAAGTTTTGAATGCTTACTGTAATTTTGAAGTACCATGAGATAGGCTTGATTATATCAATTTTGCAGTGAAGTCTCTGGGTGTCAGAGAGATCATGCACACTGTGCTAAGGGCTAGATAACTCGTAAGCACCGGGCTTGGGAATGAAACAAACACAGTCTGTGCCCTGGACGTCCCTCAGCATGCTGTCAGGGATGGTACAAATCACATCTCATATGTGATCCTCTGTGCATCACCGAAAACATCCATTTTAGTCTCCCATCATAAGGGATTTGGGAGAAATAAATAAATAACCTTCATTTAAGGTCTTATCAATATTCTCTACAAAAGAATACTGGGGCAGAGCCTAGGCTTCCACGGGTAGCTGCATGGGGAACCTGTGTTTACAAGTTGACCTGTCATGATGAAACCAAATATTATTTTAAGGTAGTGCTCCTCGTTGATGGAATGCCTGAAAAATGGTAGGCTGAAAATTCTTCCTAAATTGATTTATAGAGTGAGTAGACTGACAGTCAAAATCCAAGCAACATTTTTTGAAGAAATTGGCAAACTCATTCTACAATTTATAGGGAGATGCAAAGGATCTGGATTATTAAAATAATCTTGAAAAGGAATAGCAATGTTAGAAGACATTCAAGACTTACTATAAAGCTACAGTAATGAAGACATTGTCACAGAGGCACAGGGATGAGCCAATAGACCAGTGGAAAGAATGAGATGTTTAGAAATAGACTCAAACACACAGTCACTTGATTTTCCATGAAGGTGCCAGTATAGTTCATTGGGAAAAGAAACTCTTGAACAAATTCTGTTGAATAACTTGGTTATCCATATGGAAAGAACGACCTTGATCACTAACTCGTACCTACACGGAATTAATTAATTCGAGATGATCATTAACCTAAATGTAAAAGCCAGAATCATAAAACTTCTACAACTAAATTTATGAGAATGTCTTCATGACTTTGAGAGTAGGCAGTAATTTACTAGGATACAAGACGTGTTCACTATTAAAAAAAAATTGATCAATTGAACTTCATTAAAATTAAATGCTGTTGCTATGGAAGACAATTAAAAAATTAAAAGGTAAGATTCAGAAGGGAGAAAATATACATGATTCACATTCGAAATGTATAAAGGACTCATATAGATTAATAGAAATAGCAGTTTTTAGATGTCATGGCTAAATTTCTATAAAAGTTTTTAAATGTTTACCCTTAATTTCTATAGTGAACTTGTCTACCAGGAAGAAAGTATCTACATACCGTCACAGATCCAAGGGCCACACTGAGTAGCATTGCCTTAGCGGACATCAGTTCACATAACTCAGTATGAGCTTCATTTACATTTTCCAATATGAAGGGCACGGAATCGAAGTCTTTCCTAATCCCATGATAATTCAGTTCTCATTTGGTTGACTAAAATTGCAGAAAGTAGCTTTATACTTACACTCAATATTTTACTTCTGAGAAACTGGGAAAGGCCCTTTCAAAAAAGGTTCTCATTATGCTTTTGTGCGGGAAAACCAGGAAAGCTGAGCTCTGAAATTTAGACAGCGAGCCGGGCCTCATTCGACACGAACTTTGTTGTTCATCTTTGACATGCTTTAATTGCCATCGTGTGTGTTCAGCTCAGCTATTTGGCGTTCCACTGTCCTTTGCAACCCTCGTTTTTTAACTTAGGGTACCTCGCCGAAGGGTTCCTGGTCATGCAGCACGCCTTGGATAAGGCCATCATGATGTACCACAACCGCACCGCTGCACAAGCGCTTCTGGGAGGCGTCAACGTTTTCATGCAGAGATTTCCATACCCAGAATATTACCACGATTACTTCCTTAACTTTCTCGGGATTTTCATCCCGTTAGTAATCCTATTTATCTTCTCCATGAATCACTTTACCCTCGTTCAGTCTCTTGTGTGGGAGAAAGAAAACCGATTGAAGGTAACTCCACTTTTCCTTGGGGGGTAGAAGGTGTGGGGTCTGCAGAGGAGGTGTTTGTGGTGGGGCTGGGGCACTTCTGCCCGCTCAGCGTGGCTGGGTGGTCAAGCGTCGGTAGCAGCCAAGAAGGGAACACTTGTATCTCCCGGCAATTTTAAAAAAAAAATTTGTTTCTGTTGGAATTCTTGGTTTGGTTTTTAGCTTTATTTCTGGAAGACAACTTCCCCAGAATATTTCAGATAGAATTTAAATGCCAAATGCCCTGACGTCTCTCTGGAATAAGGTGAAATACAGAGAAAGAATCAATTGAACTTGTAGAATTGTACCTAGATAGATTTAGGTAAAATTCAGTTTCAAGATTCTATGACTGTTTTACCAGTTTCTGATCTCTGAAATTTTTTTTCCCTAAATGACCTTTTATGTCCCATCTAGAACTGTGTATTGGTGGAGAGCAATAAAACCTAAACGCCTTTCCTTCTAGCGAAAATGAAAGGCATATTTTGAAACTTCCTTTGAGATTATGTTTTCTCCAATGGTAATGGCTTTCTTTCTCTCTCCTAATTAGTGAACACACAGTTAACTTACTCACCTCGGTTTTTATAGCCACCATCTCCCTGTTGATATCGCTATGTAATTCTCAATTCTAAATCAACACTTTTTCTTTGGAGTCCCCCAGAATATGAAAGATAACCACATAGCTTAACGTATCCTTTCTTTTTCATTGAAAACTTTTTCATTGAAGTGTAACATGCATACACACAGAAAAGTACTCAGATCACAACTGTATTCATCATAATCTGTTTGCAGTAACAGAAATACCACAAACGCAGTAGCTTATAAACAACAGAAATTTATTTCCCACAGTCTGAAAGTCCAAGATCAGGGTGCCGGCAGAGTTGGTGTCTGGCGAGCCCCTGCTTTGTGGTGCATTGTTGGCACTTTCTCACTGTGTCCCCCACATGGTGGAAGGGACAAGAGAAGAACTGTCAGGCCTCTTTTATCAGGGCACTAATTTCATCCATGAGGTCTCTACCCTCGTCATCTAATAATCGCCTACCTCCCGAAGGCCCATGTCCGAGGGCCGTGATGCCAGAGATTAGATTTTCAACATATGAATTTTGAGGCAACACAAATATTCCAACTATAGTAGTATGGTCGAACGGATTTATCACAAAGTATGCCCATTTTATCATATCCCTGTTAAGAAATAAAACAGAGGGCTGCTTGTGTACCCCCCAAAACATTTTCTTAACAGTAGACAGTAACCTAATTTCTAATATTGAGTTGGTTTTTTCTGTTCTTGAACTTGATGGAATCGTGTGCTGTATTCGGTTATGTCTGTGTGATTCATTCTGCTAAATATATAGCTGTAGTTCATTTCCATTCATTGCATTCTGTGAGTTATAAGATTCCATGGTAGGACCCTCACCATTTACCCATTTCCCTTTAATGTTTGCCGTTTGGCTAGTATTAACAATGCTTCCGTGAACGTTTTATACAGGAATTTTTTTCTGAATATCAGGTTATGCATATTTAACTTTAGTAGATAATGCCAAAGTTTGCCAGGAATTCTACCAATTTACGTTTTCGTTAGCAATGTTTGAAAATTCTGTTTGCTCTACATCTTCACTAATGTTTGGTATTGTCGATGTTTTCTAATTTTATCAAATCTGGTGAGTGTGTTGGCCTCAAAAATGTACAGATCTTTCACCTCCTTGGTTAATTCCTGAGTATTTTATTATTTTTTATGCTAATGTAAATGGAATTGTTTTCCTAATTTCCATTTCAGATTGCTCAGTGGTTGTGAATCGGGATTTAAATGATTTTTGCATCCACTTACTCTGATGAATAATTTATTAATTCTGACATTTTTGGTGTGTGGAGTCTTTACAGTTTGCTGCTGCATAAGATTGTACCATCTACAAACAGAGATATTTTTACTTCTTCCTTTTCAATTTCGATGCCTTTTTTTTTCTTTCCCAATTTCTCTGGTTAGAATTTCCAATACTATGTTGAACAGAG
>NW_006436286.1:2762667-2772573 GCF_000325575.1 Pteropus alecto | reverse complement strand
TAGCTGTAGTTCTTTTAAAATATGGCCTTTGTTGTATTAAGGAGGTTTTCATCTCTTCCTACTTTGTTGAGAGTTTTTGAATTTCTACATCAGTCAAGATGATCATGTGTTGTTGTTTTTTTCACTAATTCTCTGTGGTGTATTACATTGATTGATTTTGTATGTTGAACCCTCCTTGCAGGTCATGAATAAATCCTATTTGGTCATAGTGTATAATCCTTTTAATATGCTGCTGAATTTAGTTTGCTTCTATTTGTCGAGGGTTTTTGCATCTATATTCATATGAGATATCGGTGTATAGTTTCTTTTCTTGTGTATCTGTCTGACTTTGGTATCAGGATAATCCTGGCCTCATGGAATGAGTTAGTTTGTGTTCTCTCTTCCTCAGTTTTTTTGGGAGAGTTTAAGAAGGATTATTCTTGAAATGTTTGATAGCATTCAGCAATAAAGCCTTCTGGTCCAGGATTGTTCTTTGTTGAGAGGTTTTTATTACTGATTAGATCTCTTTACTCATTAATCTGTTCACGTTTTCTATTTCTTCATGATTCAATCTGGGTAGGTTGTGAATTTCTGGGAATTTGTCTGTTTCATCTAGGTTATCCAATTATTTGGCATACAATGATTCATAGTATACTCTAATGATCTTTTTTAATTTCTGTAAAATTAGAAGTAATGTCCCAATTTTATTTTTGATTTTAATAATTTGAGTCATGTCTCTTTATCTTTTTTTTTTTGGTCAATCTGGATAAAAGTTTGTCAACTTTGTTCATATTTTCAAATTTGTTGAAATTTTTAAAAAATTTTGGGTTCATTTATTTACTCTATTGCTCTTATCCATTTTATTTTTCTACTTTCATCTTATTTTCTTACTTCTTCTGGTCTTGGGTTTAGTTTTCTTTTCCAGTTCGCTAAGGTGTGAACTTAGGTTGTTGATTTACGATCTTCTTTGTTAGTGTAAGCATTTTTTTTTAACATCTATAAATTTTCCTCTGACCATGCTTTCACTGCATCCTGTGAGTTTTGTTGTGTTGTATTTTTGTTTTCATTTGCCTCGAGGTATTTTCTACTTTCCGATCTTTTCTTTGACCTATTGGTTGTTTTAAGAGTATGTTGTTTTCAAATATTTTGAAATTTTCAGCTTTCCGTTTGTTAGTGATTTCTACTTTTATTATATTGTCATTAGAAAAGGTACATTTTATAATTTCAGTCTTTTTAAGTGTAATAATACCTATTTTGTGGCCTAACATATTGTCTATCCTGGAGATGTTCCATGCACACTTGAGAAAAACGTATATTTTATTGTTGGGTGGTGTTCTCTATATATGTAAGTTCAATTGGTTTATAGTGCTGTTCAAGTCCTCTATTACTTTACTTTCTGTCTGGTTGTTCTAGCCATTATTGAAAGTGGTATGTTGAAGTCTCCAGCTATTATTGTAGAATTATTTCTCCCTTCATTCCTGTAATTTTTGATTCTTATTTTGGAGCTCCGATGCTGATGCCTGCATGTTATAATTGTTATACTTTCATGGTAGATCGACCCTCTTTTCAACATATGATGTCTTTCTTTGTCTCCTGTAACAGTTTTGATTTCAGTCTATTTTGTCTGCTATTATTATAGCTACCCTACCTCTCTTTTGGTTTGCATGGAATATCATTTTTCCCTCTTTTCGCTTCAACCTATTTATGTCATTGGATCTAAAGTGAGTCTCAACAACATTCTTGACTACCATAATTTAAGTAGTATTTGTAAAACACTCTACTTAATAATTGAAGAATACACATTGTTTTCAAGTGCACTGGATAGACCAGATATTTGAAGTAATACGGTATAGAACATCAAAATGGAATTAAATTGTAGATTTAATAAATGTAATACATCTAGGAAAAAGCAAATATTTGGAAGAAGACCATATATTAAGTCATAAAATAAGTCTCGATAAACTTAAAAACATTGAAATAATACAAAGTGCATTTTTCTGATAAGAGTGGATAGAAAATTAAAACCCAGTAATAGTATGATATCTAGGAACACTCCAGTAGTTTGGTAATTAAACAGCAAACTCATAAATAAACAGTAGATCAAAGAATAAATAACAGAAGAATTAGAAAATATTTTAACCTGAATAATAGCGAAAATACAACTCCTCAAAATCGCTGATATACACTTAAAGCTGAGCTTTGAGGCATATTTATAGTTTTCAATGACTCTTATTAAAAACGAGGACAAATAATCAGGTATCTTAACATCTTGCTTAAGAAGCCATAAAAAGAGCAATTTAAAAGGGGTGGGGGGGAAGAAGAGTTTTTTTTGAAAGAGAGAAAGAAAGAAAAAGTTTATTTTTCATTGAGGCATAATTGACATTTAACATTTTAATATTAGTTTCAGGAGAAGAAAAATGAATCAGTAGTTGTATACATTATGAAATGATCATCACCATAAGTCTAGTTACCGTCCATCACCATATGTAGTTATAAAAAATTTTTTTCCTTGTGATGAGGACTTTCAGGATCTTCCATTCAGCAACTTTCAGACACACAATACAGTGCTGTTAACCGCAGTTGGCATGCTGTGTGTCACAGCCCCAGGACTGACTTACAACTGGGAGTTGGTACCTTGGACCCCTTCTCCCGCCTCTGGCAACTACTAGTCTGCTCTCTCTCTCTATAAGCTTGTTTTTGTTGTTTGTCTCATTGTTTAGATTCCACATATAAGTGAGATCATATGGTATTTGTCTTTCTCTGTCTGACTTCTTTCACTTAGCACAATGCCCTCCAGGTCCACCACAACTGAAATGGGTTATGTAATATCATCGTGCCCAATTTATAGAGGAGGAAATCCAGGGTCAGATTGGACCGTGGACTATGAATGATTTTGATGTGTAGGATTGTCAGTTGTAACACATATACCACCTTGGGGGTGGGGGATTGTTGATTAGAGGGGAGTCTATACACACGTGGGTGTAGTGGGGCTATGGGAGATCTCTGAAACTTCCCCTCAATCTGAAAATTAAATGAGATAACATTTGTGAATGAGGTTTGTATAATTACGTAGATTTACACACTCGCTTTGTGTTAAACCTCTCACAGGAGTACCAGCTCATGATAGGACTCAGTAACTGGATGCTCTGGGCTGCCTACTTCTTCACATTCTTCACGCTGTATTTGATTATCATCTTTTTGATGTGCCTAATTTTCTTCATCAAGGCAAGTGTCCGTCTGACTGCAGCATGCTACAGTTAAACTTTAAGCAGGGTACAGACCTGGTGCAGGCCTCGGGGATTCAGATTGCCAGCGGGTGAACACATACGTGCCTGCCTAGTACCTCAGCAGTCTAGACTTTAAACCTAGATGTGTGGACCTTCTGCAGTTAGTGAATTATTTACTCTCCATCTCCCTGAGCGTCATCGTCCTGTTCACAGGACCAGTAAAATATTTCCAGACGTTTCATTTCTCCTCTTTTGTTTTGTTCTGACACCACTTTGAGTGTGACTAAACTGGCTTCCTGATTGTTTCGCTAGATGAAACCTTTGCCGATCATCCAACACAGCGACCCATCTGTTGTCTTTGTCTTTTTGGTGTGTTTTGCCATCGCCACAATATTCTTCAGCTTTATGGTTAGCACCTTCTTCAATAAAGGTGAGTCTAAAACTCCTGGGCAACATTCCCAGTGCCTAGAGAGGATTATATTTGGAGGCTCCTTCTGAACTTCTAGTTGCCACCTCATCTCTAGCCTCTGTCTACCGGAAAGACAAATATCAGACACACATGAAATTATTTGAAAGGGAAGGAAGAGAGCATTAAAAATTAATACAGCATAATAAACATGTGAATAAAGGATAAAAACCAAAGTAAGATCATATTTACATGTTCTTTCTAACCTTTAGCTGCTAAATAATGTATGGTACCTGTTGAATCATCTACCAGGAAGGGTTGAGATTGAGACAACCTCTCTATATTCTGTTGGAGGGACTGAAGTCTGCCAGAATCTGATGATGATGCTGTAATATGCGAACAGGAAGAAAACAACAAATTACTTGACTGAAAGAAAGGGTCCGTGCACTCAATAGATACTTATTGTGTGATCCCCGTGTATTTGAAATATAGTGCTTGCCCCTGTAGATCTGACATTGATCTTGGGGACATGAATCTCATATGCACAAAAAATGATTTGACAGGACATGCAGAAAGCAATGAAAATTAATGGAGCATAGTGTACGCATGAAAGAAAGATTAACATACTCCACCTTAAGACTGAAGTTGAGATAAACCTGAGAATGCTTGCTGTAGAGGTTAGTTTTTAAACATTATTGAAAGATCGGACGACTAGGAAGTCAAGTGACATGAAAGCATTCATTCATTCATTCATTCATTCATTCATATCTTTGTGCTGGCACAGTCTCTAATATACAAAGCAAATAAATATCGTTTCCTTGTCATTTGAGGGCTAGGATGCCAAATAGCAGGCATGACCAAATAGATCTATTTCCTTTTTACTTTTCTCTGTACATTTTCATGGGTATTATTCGTTGATCGGTCCTCACAAGGCACAGGATCATGCATACAACCTACAAACGGCCAAAATAAAATAAAATAAAAAGATGCTAAAGGTAAGTAGAATGTGATATGCCAAAGAGAAAAATAAGTAGAAAACAAATACCGGTGTTTCATATTTTTGACATTATGGCAGAGTAGATAGATATTCTGAACATTTTCTGCGTGTCTGCTGGTACATAAGTGCAAGACTTTCACACTGATGCGTACTTAAAATGGAACTGCCAGGCCATGGGGTTTGTGAGTGTCCAACCTGACAATGTCCAATGCGCGTGCCGTCCCACTGGAAGAAGGCGCACATTCCTATCGATCTATATCTTTACCAACATTTAGTATCATCAAACTTTCATTTGTGCCTCGTTAGAGATATGGAATGTTATCTTATGGCAATTCAAATATGCATTTACCCAATTACTAATGAAGCTGAGTATGTATTATTAATATGAGTCACATGTGTTTCTTTTTCTATAAAGTCCGTTAATGCATTCTTTAATAATTATCGATTAACAGGAGTTCTTTATATATCCCTGCTACCTAATTTTCATTAGTCGTACATGTGTTCCAAAGCTACTCCCAATTGGGAGCCTTTAGTGCTTTTTATGGTATCTTTTAATAGCTACTAATTTTAATGTTATAAAATTTGCCTTCATAGCTTGTGACATTAAGTATTTCAATAAAAAGTCATTTTCTAGTCTGAGGTCATAGATTGTATCCTTATGTTCTATATGGGGATTGATTTTTCCTGTGTATGGTATAACATAGCAAATTTATTTTCTTCCTAAGTGCATAGGCAACATTGCCTATGTCCCAGCAACGTTTCACGGACAGGTCACTTTTCTCTTACTACTCGTCAGTACCTGCTCTGTTATAAGTCAAGTTCTCATTCGTGTGTGTATTTCTTTGGGGACTATCCTTTCACTGATCTATTTCTTCATGTTAGAAGCATACTCATAGCATTTTAGTTATTACAGCTTCATAATAAATCTCACCTCGTAGGGTAAGACCTAATTTGTTCTTTTTTCTTGAAGTATGTCTTTGACCATTACTGTCCCTTTGCATCTCAGGATGCGTTTTACTTATTTATTTAATAATTTTTAATTTTTTCAATTACAGTCGACATACAACATTGCATGAGTTTTGGGTGCTTATACATTTACATAACTGTGATTATACATTTACATAACTCACCAAGTGATCACCCAGATAAATCTAGTCCCTATGTGACACCACACACAGTTATTACACTACTGTCAACTATACTGTCTGTGCTCTACTTGACATCCCGATGACTGTTTTGTAACCACCAGCTCATACTTTTCGATCCCTTCCCCAATCCACCCTACCTCCAACTCCCTCCCATATGACAACTATTTTCAGTACCCACTGTCCCCTTAGCTCCCAGCAACCCCTAATCTGCTTTTGTTTTTACGAGTTTGCCTATCTGGATAGTTCATATAAATGGAATCAATAGATGGCCTTCTGTGTCTGTCTTCTTTGACTTAGCGGAATGTTTTCAAGATTCATCCATGTGGTGGCCTGTGCCAGTATGTAACTTCTTGTTATAAAGAGTAACATATCACTGAATGGGCGTGCCACACTTTGCTCATCTGGTCATCCCCTGATGGACATGTAGACTGTGCCCCCCTTTGGCTATTGTGAGTAGTGCTCCTATAAACATTCGTGTACAGATTTTTGTTTGTGCCTATGCTTATAATGATTTTGAGCGTAAACCTGGAGTGGAATGGTTTGGTCATATGGTAATGTGTGCTTAACTTTTTTGAGGAACCACTAAACCGGTTTTCACAGCTGCCACATTTTACATTCCCACCATCAAAGAGTAGGCTAATGATCTCTCCTCACCCTTGCCACCCCTGTACATTTTATTTTCATTATAACCATCCAAACGGGTGTATAGTGATATCTCAATTGTGATTTTCATTTGCTTTTCTCTAATGACCAATGATGTTGAGCATCTTTGCATGTGCTTGTTAGTAATTTGTGTATCTTCTCTAGAGGACTGTCTATTCAAGTCTTCGACCATTTTTTAATTGAATTTTTTTGTGTTTTTGTACTGTAACAAGAGTTATTTATATATTCTGGGTACTAAACCTTTACCAAATATGTAATTTCCAAATGCCTTTTCAGTCTCTTAATAGTGTCCTTAACAGAAGTTCTTAATTTTGAGGAACTCCAATTTATCTGGTTTTTTTTTCTTGTGTCATGTGTACTTTTGGTGTCATAGTTAAGAACCGATTTGCCGAACCTGGGGTCATGAAGATTTACGCATACGTTTTCTTCTAAGAGTTTCATGGTTTTAGCTGTTAGATTTATGACTTTGATTCGCTTTTTAGTGTTTATATGTGGTGTGAAATAAGGGTTGCAATTCATACTTTTCATTTCAACACCCAGTTGTCTCAGCACCATTTGTTGAAGAGATTGTTCTTTCCCGTATTGAGTGGTCTTGACACCAATGTCAGGAATCACTTTAAAGCATATATGTAGGACGTCTGATGCAAGTCTTTTATTTCCAGACTCTCAAATCTATTTCAGTGGCTTATATGTCTATCTTTATGTTAGAAACACACTCTTAATTACCACAGCTTTGTAGTAGATTTTGAAAGTGGGAAGTGTGAGCCTTCTAATTTTGTTCTTTGTTTTGGTTGTATAGGTTCCTATTGAGTTTTAGGATTGACTCTTCTATTTCGGAAAAAAAGGCCATTGCGATTTTGATGAGAGATGGCAGTAAATCTGTATGTCGCTACGGGGAGCATTGCCATCTTAATATTAAGTCTTCCAATTCTTCAAAGAATTTTTGTGGTTTTCAGTGTATACTACTTGCACTTCCTTGGTTTAATAATATTCATATTTCTCTTTGTGCTCTTATAAATGGAATTCCTTTTTAATTTTATTTTTAGATTGTTTATTGCTAGTGTATAAATATTCAGTTGATTTTTGTGTATTGATCTTGTACTCTGCAACAATGCTGAATTTGTTTATTAGTTATAGTAGATTTTTTGTAGGTTCTTTAGGGACTTTCTACATATAAGATTATGTCATCTGAGAATAGAAAAATAGAAGTAAGTTTACTTTTTCCTCTCCAATTTGGATGCCTTTTATTTCTTTTTCTTGCGTAGTCACTCTGGCTAGAACTTTCAGTGCAGAGTTAAATAGAAATGGTGAGAACAGGTACCGTTGTCTTGTTTCTGGTCTTAGGGGGGAAAGTTTCAGTCTTTAGCCATTAAGTATGATATTAGCTGTGAATTTTTCATAATACCCTTTATCATGTCGAAGGAGTTTGTTAATTTTGTTGATTTTTTTCAAAGAACAAACTTTTGTTTTTCTTGATTCTCTCATTGTTTTCCTTTCTCTCTATATATATTTTTATATCTAATCATTACTATTTCCTTCCTTCTGAAAGCTTTAGGCTTAGCTTACTCCTCTTTTTCCTGTTCTTATGGTGCAATGTTAGGTTATGATTTGAGATTTTTCTTCATTTTTAATGTAGGTCTTTACAGCTGTAAGTTTCACGCAGCACTGCCTTCACTGTATCCCATAAGTTTTGGTACATTGTTTTGGTATATTTGTTTCATTAATCTTTAAGTGCTTTCTAATTTTCCTTGTAATTTTTTCTTTGACCATTGGTTGTTTAAGAGCGTTTGTGGTTAATTTCTACACAATTGTGATTTTTTTTTAGCTGATTTCTTGCTTCATTTCATTGTGGTCAGAAAATACACTTTATAAGACTGAAATCTTTTTAAATTTATTGAGACTCGTTTTGTGGCCTAACTTATAGTCTCTTCGAGACTGTTCCATGTACACCGAAGAAGAACGTATATTATGCTCTTTTTGGATAGAGTGTTTTGTATATATCCGTTAGGTAAAGTCATCTTGCAATCCTCTATTCCAGTCCTTTCTGTTCGTCCTCTATTTACTTACTGATCTTCTATCCAGTTGTTCTCTCCATTACCGATGGGTATTGACATCTTCAACTTTATTGTAGAGCTTTCTATTTCTCTCTTCAATCTATCAGTTTTCATTCCCCATATTTTGGGGCTCTGTTGTTAAATGAATCTATGTGTCTAATTGTTATATATTTTTGATGGATTCACACTTTTATCTATATTGCCTTTGTTGTCTCCAGTTCGTCTCTTCTCATTCTCTTTAGAAATAGCACACACCTATCAGCGAATAAAATCTAAATGTTGTAGTTGGTGAATGAGCTATGTGGAGCGAGGCACGAGGCAAAGAGAGGAAGCAAGAATCACTCCTAACGCTGGGATGATATGTTTTATTTCATAATATCCAGTTTTTATTTGGAGGCTGCTTTTTAGCTCTAGATGAAGTTAATTGGTCTCTTAACAAGAATGTTTTCAAATGTTTTATCAGAGTTATATTTTTGGTACCACTTCATGTTCTAAACCATATCTGGCTCTTTGACACCAACTTCGTGTCTCCTTATTTACATAGGTACCCTTCTTTTCCCCCAGCATCATGACATAGACTGAATACCAGTCTGGATATTTTCTGATTATGCCAATAGTAGTATTTATAATATTTTATGTCGAATGATTAGTAAGTATGTAAATTTCCATTAAAATCTGTACTAGTCATAGTTACTACATGTAAAATGATAAATTCATGAAAAAATGGTTTCTTAAATATTTCATTTTCACCTTTTATTCATTCGAAAATACTTTTCCCTGCTCAGTCAATGCCAGGCATTTTACAACGTTCTGAGGATGCAACGCTGAACAAAACTGCCAAATGTTTTCTCAACGTGCTTATTTTAGTACACTCTTCTACTAGAAGACATGTATTTGTATTTCAGGTTTTTGCAGATTGCTTAAGCTGACCTTATATTTTCCTTCTTATTTGCAGCAAGTTTTGCTGTATCTATTGGCGGCTTCATTTATTTTGCCACCTACTTTCCAGCTGCTAGTATCTCTTCAAATTTCGCAGAGATGCCACTCATCCAGAAGCTGGCTTCCTGTCTCAGCTCGAATATTGTAATGGCACTGGGAACTAAATTCTTAGTCAGGGCAGAAATAGACAGTGAGTATTTAACTTGTAAATTTTGCCCTGTTCTCATAGGATATTTGCAGTTTTAATATTACTGATGTTGCTAAACTGTCCTTCCAAAGAATCATGCTGTTTTCTACCAGTACCGAAGGTCCACGAGGGCTTCTTTCATCCATTTTCCATCAGCATAGTATCTATGCAGAAATCCCTCTAGTCTTCTGTGGTTAACATCCATTTCAACTTCTCAATGATTACTTTTTTCTATAATTATATTTAGCATGAGATGGAGAGTGAGGAGGAGCCACTGTCCAAACCCATAGGTCTGCTTATGTTTCT